>NW_028317947.1:12333000-12490000 GCF_062004578.1 Staurois parvus | reverse complement strand
TAAAAAGACACTTACCTGCTCCATTCTCTCCATACCCCAGATGTGGTGGGATGACTATTCTCCTCCACTCTCCCACACAAACACCCTGCAGGCCAGCATCCATGCCAGAAATAATGTAGCCCATTCCGATGTACGTGTTGTAGGTGGTGTTTCTGGAGTAGCTGTGTGGAACACAACACACATTTGTTAGGGTTACATCCTACATTCAACAAGAAGGGATATTACTAGAACTACAGCACAGCAGGCAACTGCTATGGGGCCCAGTCGGCCGGCCTTTCCACACACATGAACTCTAATGGCATCCCAGTCTTAGGCCGTAGGGTTCAATATTGAGTTGGCCCCGCCCTTTGCAGCTATAACAGCTTCAACTCTTCTGGGAAGGCCATCCACAAGGTTTAGGAGGGTGTCTATGGGAAGGTTGGACCATTCTTCCAGAAGCACATTTGTGAGGTCAGGCACTGATGTCGGGGGGAGGCCTGGATCACAGTCTCCGCTCTAATTCATCCCAAAGGTGTTCTATGGGGTTGAGGTCCGGACTCTGTGCAGGCCAGTCAAGTTCCTCCACCCCAAACTCGCTCATCCATGTCTTTATGGACCTTGCGTTGTGCACTGGTGTGCAGTCATGTTGGAACAGGAAGGGGCCGTCCCCAAACTGTTCCCACAAAGTTGGGAGCATGAAATTGTCCAAAATGTCTTGGTATGCTGACGCCTTAAGAGTTCCCTTCACTGGAACTAGGGGGCCAAACCAACCCCTGAAAAATAGCCCCACACCATAATCCCCCTCCACCAAACTTTACATTTGGCACAATGTAGTCAGGCAAGTACCGTTCGTCTGGCAACCGCCAAACCCAGACACGTCCATTGGATTGCCAGACAGAGAAGCATGATTGGTCACACCAGAGAACACGTCTCCACTGCTCTAGAGTCCAGTGGCGGCATACTTTACGCCACTGCATCCGCCGCTTTGCATTGCACTTGGTGATGTAAGTCTTAGATGCAGCTGCTCGGCCATGGAAACCCATTCCATGAAGCTCTCTACGCACTGTTGTTGTGCTAATCTGAAGGCCACACCAAGTATGGAGGTCTTTAGCTATTGGCTCTGCAGACAGTTGGTGACTTCTGTGCACATCATCATGCGCTGACCCCGCTCTGTCATGTTACGTGGCCTACCACTTGGTGGCTGTTGTTCCCAGTTGCCTCCACTTTGTTATAATCCCACTAACAGTTGAGCGTGGAATATTTAGTAGCCAGGAAATGTCACGGATGGACTTATTGCACAGGTGACAACCTATCACAGGACCACGCTGGGAGTCACTGAGCTCCTGAGAGCGACCCATTCTTTCACCAATGTTTGTAGAAGCAGTCTGCATGCCTAGGGGCTTGATTGTATACACCTGGGGCCATGGAGGGGATTGGAACACCTGAATCACATGATTTGGAGGGCAGGCCCAATACTTTTGCCACTATAGTATAAATATATATATATAATTTTTTTTTTCTCCCTGAAACTTTTACCACGAAAACATACAGGAGCCTACAGGTCTAGAGAGATGGCCTTTAAGATGGTGGTTAAAGAGACAAGGGGGCCCTTAATGGTTTTGCTATGGGACCCATCAAACACTGCACAGCATAGCCAGGCTTCGTCTCATGTTACCATCTTACTTGGTTTTTGTAAGCCTTACACAATCACACAAGCTATACTAATCTAGCATGAAAATCTACCTCTGTGCAGGAACTTCCTGTAATGAAGACCAGTCACTGCTGCTCTCTCTCCTTGAGCAGGGTGACTGGTCTGGTCTCCACCCCCTTCCCCCTTGTAGATTTCTGTAATCAGACTAATGTGTGGAGCCTTCTGGGTCTCTCCCACAGCTCTGCTAAGACTATGTGCAGTACAGGGAGAATGCCTGATTATTACAAGTTAATATCTGGGCTTGCATAGAGTTTTGGTGCACACAAGGAGGATTTTTATCATTTGCAGCTATTGAGAAATTCACCTGAAAATTTGTGTGCACGGGGTTCAGTTATAAGCTAGCCACAAAGGGTCAGATTATAGATTTTATCTGACAGATCAATAAAGGTAGAACACCGGTGTACAGTAAGGGCCTACCTGATTGGATATCATTAAACTGATTTTTTTTTTTTTTTTTTTTTTTTTAGGTAGGCTGAATCACTACATGGTTATGGTTTAATTTAGGTAAAATCATAAATAAGAATGATTTCAGACTTGGCTGACCTATAGTCTTCAAGCCCCCTTGCTGTGTTCCTGTGCTGTATACAGAAACCTAGAACCCCAATAAAATCATTCACACATTGGTTGCAGTGCAAAATAATTTGATTGTGCTTCCATACACAACAGATTTACCTGGAATCAAACAATGTTCCATCCATCAGGGTGCCATTATAATGGTAGCGGACAAAGTCTCCTGTAACTGCCTTGCGTTTACACGGCTGGGGGATGATTTGGTTCTGTATGGTGATCCCGTCTTTTGGATTGTGAAAGTCGATAAGAAGGACGTGAAAGACCAGAGAGGCATGCGGAGGTATGACTGTCCCTGGAAACAGAAACACAGAAAATTAACTGACTTTTCAGGTTTTCAAACTCATTTTAGAACGATCGTTTGACCTCTAGGCACAGAGATAAGTATACAATCAAAATAAATTTTTAATAATTCCATTCAGACAAATCTTCTGATCCAGGTGCCCCTACCAGACAGCACAGCCAGGTCCTGGCCCTCCATTCTAGCAACAGCACAGTCTGCTCTACAATTCACCCCCCATCGCCATCCTGCTGACTGGACAATGAAGATGTATCAGCACACTAATGAGATCATCCCTTTGCCCCCACTATTGTGTTTAACAACAGGGCGGTCTTTACCACTTGCCCTCCAGAGGATTTACCCCCCTTCCAGCCCATTTTTTCCGATACGGCACTGCGCTACTTTAACTGACGATTGCGTGATCACGTAACGCTGCACCCAAATGAAATCTATGTCCTTTTTTCCCCCACAAATAGAGCTTTCTTTTGGTGGTATTTGATCACCTCTTTATTTTTTTTGCGCTATAAAACAATAAAAGACCAACAATTTAAAAATAAATAAAATATTTTTTTACTTTTTGCTATAAAACCTGTCCAGTAAAAAGGTTTTTTAAAAAAGCTAATTTCTTCATAAATTTAGGGCAAAATGTATTCTGCGACATGTCTTTGCTAGAAAAAAAAATCCCAATATTGTAAATTAATTGGTTTATGTGAAAGTTATAGCGTTTACAAATGGCGGTATTTATACTGGGATTTCTTTTTCATTCATTTTTACTAGTAATGGCGGCGATCAGCAACTTATAGCGGGACTGCGGTGGACATTCTGACACTGGAGGGGGAATGCTTGGTGTCACTGACATCCCCAGTGACACTAATACAGTGATCAGTGCTTTAAAATTAAAAAAAAAAAAAAAAAAAAAAAAAAAAAAAAAAAGAAGAAGAGCACTGACACTGTACTAATGGCTTTGGTTTGTGAAAGTTTTAGGGTTTACAAATGGTGGTATATATACTGGAATTTGTATTTTTGTTTCATACTAGTAATGGCGGCAATCAGCGACTTATAGCGGGACTATGACGGGCATTCTGACACTGGGGGGAACTGACTTGGTGTCACTGACACCCCCAGTGACAACAATACAGTGTTCAGTGCTAATAAAAAGCACTGACATTGTACTAATGCCACATGGCAGGAAGGGGTTAACATCTTGGGAGATCAAAGGGTTAACTGTGTGCTTTACTGTGTAAGCGCGCTGCTTTGTATGGCTCTGCAGAGCCATACAAAGCAGTGTGCACAATCTGACGGGTGAGATCTGTATTGTTTATACACACAGTCCTCTCCCCCGTCAGTGATACTCGGCGATCGGCGGGTGCTGGCAGGGAATCACTGGGCGGAACCCGGTAATCGGCAGCTGTAGCCGCCAATGGCAGCACGGGTAGGGTGCGCGCGTGCCCCCTACCCAGAACTACAAAATCACGTACATGTAGGTGATTTTGTACAACCCTGCTGCCCTGTAGCAGTAGTTCTGCTATAGGGCAGTCAGGCAGCAGTTAATGCACGGGCACCCCTGTGCATTGGGGCCCCATAATAATCTTGCATTACACCATACTTGCCAACTGTCCTGGATTTGCTGGGACAGTCATGCTTTTTACCAAGCTGTCCTGGGATGGCCTGGACAGTGTCTCCGAATCTGTTCTGTGCCCTCCTGATCCAGGTATTGTGCCGCCTGACTGCCCCTGTACTGTGCCCTTCTGCCTACCTTGCAGCCCCCTCCCCCTGTACTGTGCCCTTCTGCCTACCTTGCAGCCCCCTCCCCCTGTACTGTGCCCTTCTGCCTACCTTGCAGCCCCCTCCCCCTGTACCCTTCTGCCTACCTTGCATCCCCCTCCCCCTGTACTGTGCCCTTCTGCCTATATTGCGTCCCCCTCCCCTTGTACTGTGCCCTTCTGCCCACTTCTGCCTACCTTGCATCCCCCTCCCCCTGTACTGTGCCCTTCTGCCTACATTGCATCCCCCTCCCCCTGTACTGTGCCCTTCTGCCTACCTTGCATCCCCCTCCCCCTGTACTGTGCCCTTCTGCCTACCTTGCATCCCCCTCCACCTGTACTGTGCCCTTCTGCCTACCTTGCATCCCCCTCCCCCTGTACTGTGCCCTTCTGCCTTCCTTGCATCCCCCTCCCCCTGTACTGTGCCCTTCTGCCTACCTTGCATCCCCCTCCACCTGTACTGTGCCCTTCTGCCTACCTTGCATCCCCCTCCCCCTGTACTGTGCCCTTCTGCCTACCTTGCATCCCCCTCCCCCTGTACTGTGCCCTTCCGCCTTCCTTGCATCCCCCTTCCCCTGTACTGTGCCCTTCTGCCTACCTTGCATCCCCCTCCCCCTGTACTGTGCCTTTCTGCCTACCTTGCATCCCCCTCCCCCTGTACTGTGCCCTTCTGCCTACCTTGCATCCCCCTTCCCCTGTACTGTGCCCTTCTGCCTACCTTGCATCCTCCTCTCCCTGTACTGTGCCCTTCTGCCTACCTTGCATCCCCCTCCCCCTGTACTGTGCCCTTCTGCCTACCTTGCATCCCCCTGTACTGTGCCCTTCTGCCTACCTTGCATCCCCCTCCCCCTGTACTGTGCCCTTCTGCCTACCTTGCATCCTCCTCTCCCTGTACTGTGCCCTTCTGCCTACCTTGCATCCCCCTCCCTCTGTACTGTGCCCTTCTGCCTACATTGCATCCCCCTCCCCCTGTACTGTGCCCTTTGTGTTGATTGGTCTTTGATTTATGGCAGGTTTTCTTATTATATAAATTCAATGTACGAATAAATATAGGTTTGGTTCTATCAACCATTTATACTTTAATTCTTGACAGTAGGTGCATAAATTGGGGCAGGCTGGTAAGGGCCCCAGTGCATTACTTTGCCCAGGGGCCCATGATGATATTAAAATGGCCCCGTTTAAAAAGCCATGTAATGTACATAATGCATTCACCTTTGGTTACATGTTCCACCTGTATTTAGACTGCAGCATGTAACTGTGCCCCTCCCCCCCATGACAGCAAGCAGGGGATCCTCACTCCGCACCATTCATTCATACAGATCTGTGAATGAAGGAGCTACAAGTCCCATCTGCCACCACAGCAGATGGCTTGTACTTCGCAATGAACTGCAAAAGGTACTGATGAGCATCCTCATCAGGACTGTGGATAAGGGGGTACCACCAGTCGTCCTGTACGGGGCCCAGACCAGCAGGGGGGCCCATGCATCTGGGTGAATCAGATGTGGGCAGGGAGAGTTATGGGCATGGAGGGGAGAGGCAATTACTGGAACTGATGAATGGCTCTCTCCACAGCAGCTGAAAGCTTCTCTCCCTCCCGCTGGCTTTCAGCTGCTGCAGAGAGAGACATACAGGGGATCAGTTCCAGTAATTGCCCCCCTGGCTGCACTCATCATCCTCCCTGTGCACCATACATTTCCCCCTGCTGCCCAGGACCCCCCTCAGTGCTGCCGGCTTCTCTCCTCTCCTTCCCACCGGCATCTGCAAGCACACAATAGGATCCTTCACGATGCAGAGCAGGGGAAGGGTCCGATAAATGTGTCACATCTACCAGGCCCTTCCTTTGCTGAATGAACACAATGAGTATCCCTGTACCAATCGCTCCCTGTGTTCATTCATAAACTGAAGCATGGTAAACGGTTTCTTTTTGGAAGGGCCTTGTCAGGTTGGCTGTATGGGGCCCTGTGGTTTCTAAAAGCAGCTCTGATCCTCATAGTTCATCTTCCTGCACTTCAGTAACTGTCTGCTCATAGGGGAGGTATGGGCAGACAGTGGTACTGTGTGTCTGCAGGAGCCTGACATTGCACCTGTGATCTGTTGATCATGGATGCAATGTTCTGCAGGCTTCTAAGAAAAAATAATAAATGCAGATTTTTTTTTTAAATGTGCATTTATTTTATTATTATTTTTTTTTTAAAGTGAACTTATCCTTTAAAACAAAATCGAATTAAGTATTTCTATTTTTGTAACTTTGCAATTACCATATCCTTTTTCTCCGTAGGCTAGAAATGGAGGGATGATGAGTTTTCTCAGCTCTCCAGCACACATGCCCACTAGACCTTTATCCATGCCTTTAATTAGCCATCCAGACCCAATATACGTGTCATATGTGCTTGAACGGCTGTAGCTATAGGGAGAGAAAAACAGGACATTATTCAAGTGTTTTTATTATTACATTTACAGGTGTTTGTTTTTTTACAAAATATATATTTTTTAATAAATAGTTAATCCAGACAACATGTAAAATCACTCCCTGGATTTTTAGTGCCACCCACGAAGTACCATTCTATAGTCAGATTGTTCACCTCGAGCGAACATGCCCATCGTTGCTCATAAAACAGAGCAGTTGGAACTATTACCTTTGCTGTAGAGTCTGCTGTTCTAGAATGCCGAGGCAGCAAATCATATGACATGATTTTTGAGGATTTCTGTTCATGGACCCTCCTCTACAGAGGCTATTTGGTCATATGCCAGGCCACGGTAGCATCCTGAGGACAGGAACTTTAAAAAGTGGTTGTAAACCTCAGACATGAAATATGAACAAAGCATATCCCTCTATAGTGTGTACTTGTCTCAATCTAGAGCACTAAGTGTTATTTCTGTCTGCTGCCTCATTCCTCTGAATCCCTTCTGGCAAGTTTTCCAGACACAAAGAGAAAAATGGTGACAGGGGAGGGACCTCCAATAGATTGACAGCCTCAGCTCTGTTCCTGTGAGCTGTGTGGAGGAGGGTGTGTCCCTTCTCTCCAATCAGCTCTTAGAGATCTCCTCACTGAGCTCTGCAGTGTGTCATTTCAGTTTCCGCCCCCCTTTTTTCAGGAATCTTTAAATTTCAGCACTTTGAGCCTCGGTTCACATATATGCAAACTGGATGCTTTTGAATTGCATCTGACCCTCATGACATGTGAATCAAAAGCCTTTTCTATGGTGCCAGCTCACAGCAGGTACGATTTTCAGCCCAGTTTCCGATTTCCAACGTCATACACTTTGACAATTTGCACCTGAACGAGCTCTCACCAGACAAGGCTTGAAATCGCACTGTAAACCGGCCCCACACATATGTAAACCCAAACTGAATGGAGGAAGAGAAGACTGCAGGTAAACAGGTACAACTTACGTAGGAGGATGTATTTCATCTCTGTGTATCACCTGAGGCCAGTATATGTAAGGGTTTACAACCACTTTAAGTCACCCTTTATCGTTGATCTCGTTCAGGGGCTGGCACCCACTTTGCGATGACTTCCAGACAGATTTAGATAATTGGATGTAACAAATACACATCCATTACGGGGTTTAGGGGATTAAGGCTAGCTATATACACTTGGATTTCTCTCATTCGGCAACACAAATAAATAGAATCTTCAATGTTAAACAGCATGGGTGAGGGAACCTGCACTGCCGGCTATTGTATACAAACAGCCGCAGCACCTGCAGCTGTCTGAATACCCAAACAGTGACTGCATCTGTTAGGATGCAGTCAGTGTTCTGCTGACAACTTTCCACCCAACTCCTTCAATTTTAAAATAGATATTTTTTGAGCCAGGTGGTGCCAATAGGGCCACCCACAGCTTACGTTTTTAGCTGATTAAGCAGGAATCAGCAGCTGCCCAGCTTAAAACGATACCAAACCCCGGACCCTGCATTCACTATATCTGGTCTCTCCCGGAGCCGGCATTCACTACATCCGGTCTCCCCCCGGAGCCGGCATTCACTACATCCGGTCTCCCCCCGGAGCCGGCATTCACTACATCCGGTCTCCCCCCGGAGCCGGCATTCACTACATCCGGTCTCCCCCCGGAGCCGGCATTCACTACATCCGGTCTCCCCCCGGAGCCGGCATTCACTACATCCGGTCTCCCCCCGGAGCCGGCATTCACTACATCCGGTCTCCCCCCGGAGCCGGCATTCACTACATCCGGTCTCCCCCCGGAGCCGGCATTCACTACATCCGGTCTCCCCCCGGAGCCGGCATTCACTACATCCGGTCTCCCCCCGGAGCCGGCATTCACTACATCCGGTCTCCCCCCGGAGCCGGCATTCACTACATCCGGTCTCCCCCCGGAGCCGGCATTCACTACATCCGGTCTCCCCCCGGAGCCGGCATTCACTACATCCGGTCTCCCCCCGGAGCCGGCATTCACTACATCCGGTCTCCCCCCGGAGCCGACATTCACTACATCCGGTCTCCCCCCGGAGCCGGCATTCACTACATCCGGTCTCCCCCCGGAGCCGACATTCACTACATCCGGTCTCCCCCCGGAGCCGGCATTCACTATATCCGGTCTCCCCAGGACCCTGCATTCCCTATATCCGGTATCCTTGCATTCACTATATCCGGTCTCCCCGGACCTTGCATTCCCTATATCCGGTCTCCCCGGGACCCTGCATTCACTATATCCGGTCTCCCCGGGACCCTGCATTCACTATATCCGGTCTCCCCGGGACCCTGCATTCACTATATCCGGTCTCCCCGGGACCCTGCATTCACTATATCCGGTCTCCCCGGGACCCTGCATTCACTATATCCGGTCTCCCCGGGAACCTGCATTCACTATATCCAGTCTCCCCGGGACCCTGCATTCACTATATCCGGTCTCCCCGGGACCCTGCATTCACTATATCCGCTCTCCCCGGACCCTGCATTCACTATATCCGCTCTCCCCCGGACCCTGCATTCACTTTATCCGGTCTCCCCGGACCCTGCATTCACTATATCCGCTCTCCCCCGGACCCTGCATTCACTATATCCGCTCTCCCCCGGACCCTGCATTCACTTTATCTGGTCTCCCCGGACCCTACACACAACATGGAAATGCAATTATATTAGTAAATATAAACTGCTAAATACTTTTTCTCATCAGCCGTTAGAGCAGTCTTGTGACTTCAGCAGAGCACTGGTTAAAGCTTTTTAGGAGGGGTTTTATTTCTGCTCTAGGATGATGCAGGACCCCTGACCTCTGTCTGGACAGTACTGATTGACCCTGTGCTGATCAGATGCACCCTCCCAAGAAAAAAAAAAAAAAACCCTCTCTAGCAATACACACTAAACTGAGCATGTGCAGTGAGACTACGGATTCAGTCTCTATTAGGTGGTCAGAGGATTAACCCCTTAGGTTCCACAGTGAGTATAACAAGCATGCTTTACTACATATACAGACTGATGTTACAGTTGTGGGTTCAGTAACACGCTAAAGTTGTCATGTTTTCGCTTTTATTCGTTATCTGAACCCAAAACTCGTTACCTTGAATCAAAGTAGGTTCCATCCAGCAGGGTTCCATTATAATGATATCTGACAAAATCGGAGTCCAGCACAGTCCTGTTACAATTGCTGGGCTTTTCCAAACTTGTGATTTGAATGTCGTCTTTCTTATTCCAGACATCCACCAGGATGATGTCAAAGTAGAGGGTGGCATCTGCAGGGATCATCCCAGCTGAAAGCAGAAAGGAAAGTAGATTTCTCTGAGCTCTGTAAAGACCTTTCCATAATTCTAAAATAGCGGTCTCCAAACTGAGGCCCCGGGGCCAAATGCGGCCCTCCGCTTGCTTTCATTCACCCATTATTCCCACCACCACCATAAAGAACAGCTAGTAGGAAATCTTCTAATCTTTATTCAGAAACAGATTAAAAAGCATCCATAATAATATGTAAAATCATTAAAATATAATAGTACTTAGGTCAGCAGTGTCATACACAGAAGTACTATATTGTAACATAAGCAAAGCAGGGGTGAACAGGCAATGCCAGGGATCTCGATGCGTTTCGCAAAGCAACGTCTTCAGAAGATATTGTAATTATGCTGGTCAAGTATCTACAAAGAGACCAGATCATGAAAATCATTATTGGTCTCATCGTGAAAAATAATATTGCTCTCTCTGTAGATACTTGACCAGCATAATTACAATATCTTCTGAAGACGTTGCTTTGCGAAACGCATCGTTCCAATCCCCTCCATGGACACAGGTGTATAAAATCATCACCTAGGCATGCAGACTGCTTCTACAAACATTGGTGAAAGAATGGGTCGCTCTCAGGAGCTCAGTGACACCAAGCGTGGTCCTGTGATAGGTTGTCACCTGTACAATAAGTCCATCCGTGACATTTCCTGGCTACTAAATATTCCACGCTCAGCTGTTAGTGGTATTATAACAAAGTGGAAGCAACTGGGAACAACAGCAACTCAGCCACCAAGTGGTAGGCCACGTCACATGACAGGGCGGGGTCAGCACATGCTGAAGCACACAGTGCGCAGAAGTCACCAACTGTCTGCAGAGTCAATAGCTACAGTCCTCCATACTTGGTGTGGCCTTCAGATTAGCACAACAGTGCGTAGAGACTTTCATGGAATGGGTTTCCATTTGCCGAGCAGCTGCATCCAAGGCTTACATCACCAAGTGCAATGCAAAGAGGCGGATGTAGTGGTGTAAAGCACGTCGCAACTGGACTCTAGAGCAGTGGAGATGTGTTCTCTGGTGTGGCCAATCACGCTTCCCTGTCTGGCAATCCAATGGACGTGTCAGGGTTTGGCGGTTGCCAGGAGAACAGTACTTGCCTGACTGCATTGTGCCAAGTGTAAAGTTTGGTGGAGGGGGGATTATGGTGTGGGGTTGGTTTTCAGGGGTTGGGCTTGGCCCCCTAGTTCCAGTGAAGGGAACTCTTAAGACATCAGTATACCAAGACATTTTGGACAATTTCATGCTCCCAACTTTGTGGGAACAGTTTGGGGATGGCCCCTTCCTGTTCCAACATGACTGCACACCAGTGCACAAAGCAAGGTCCATAAAGACATGGAGGAGCCAGTTTGGGGTGGAGGAACTTGACTGGCCTGCACAGAGTCCTGACCTCAACCCCATAGAACACCTTTGGGATGAATTAGAGCGGAGACTGTGAGCCAGGCCTCCTCCCCCGACATCAGTGCCTGACCTCACAAATGAGCTTCTGGAAGAATGGTCAAACCTTCCCATAGACACCCTCCTAAACCTTGTGGACGGCCTTCCCAGAAGAGTTGAAGCCGTTATAGCTGCAAAGGGCGGGGCCAACTCAATATTGAACCCTACGGACTAAGACTGGGATGCCATAAAAGTTCATGCGTGTGGAAAGGCAGGCCGACCAATACTTTTGGATATATATATATATATATATATATATATATATATATATATATGTTTTGTTTTTGTTTTTATAAAAAAATTTATATTATTTTTTTTTGTTTTAGTTTTTTTTATCCAAATGCTGTTGTCCCTGTCATTTAAATAAGGCACTATGTAGCCATACAGTGCTGGGCCCCATAGCAGTTGCTTTCTCTGCTATAGTAATAGCCCTTCTTGTTGAATGTAGGATGTAATCCTAACAAATGTGTTTTGTGTTCCACACAGCTACTCAAGAACAGGGGCGGACTGACCATTAGGAAACTCGGGCACTGCCTTAGGGCCCGGGGTCAGTGAGGGGCCCCTGGTACCTTTTTCATAGCCTTTTTTGAGTTTGGGCAAGGACACAGGGGCCCCATGATCCCATAATGCCCGGGGGCCCCATGAGTTGTCAGTCCGCCCCTGCTCAAGAAACACCACTTTTGGCAACATAGTGTGTGTATGTATATATATATATATATCCTTCTCTCAATCACATAACATAGAACATAAAAACAGTAAAATATAAAAGTACATAGGTTCAATTCACAAAGCTAACAGAAAACAGATATAAATTTTCATTAAAAGTCATAATTATATTAACCGGAGTTCGATGCGATTTGATTACAGTCACATGGCTGATATTACAATTCCTATCCTTGTGCTCTAGCTTTGTGATTTGAATGGTGACAAGACTGTATGGAGACTGTGAAGTTTTGTACTTACGCACTCCTATGCTGCCATATCCCAGATGTGGTGGTACAATTAGCTTTCTCCTCTCATTGACGCACATACCCAGGATCCCTCTGTCCAAACCAGTGATGAGACGCCCAATGCCAACATATCCAGCGACTGCAATCCCTCTGTCGTAGCTGTGAAGTTCAGAGACAAGAGAATTAGCGAGATCCTTAGATACGTATTTTCTGAGTGTATTTCGGTTGGAACCATCAGATGAGACCATAAACATGCCACCTGTGGTGATCACATACTGACACAACGTGGAAGGGCTTTGTGCCGACCTCTCATATCCTAAAGCTGGCCACACACTACTAGATTATCAAACTAATGTTCCTACGAATATTCCTTCAAACAATCATAGGAACGTTCGATGACAGGACAAATGTTATTCACAGGACTTTTTTACATTCAGTTTTGGAATGAATGGACCATTAAGAAATCTGGTTGCTCGAGAAAAATATTCCATCCACTTTGTGGCCTCAACTCTTAAGCCCACTACGGGACGAAACGCGTCTGGAGGGACCTCTCCTGCAGGTGGAGGGCTTGAGTTGAAGCCATCTCACATGACCTGGTTCAGCTTTGGTCACAGTGAGTTGGCATCCTAAGTGCACTTGGTTGTATTTTTCTGTAACACTTGGAGGTGCCGTTGTATTTAGGGCCACCATTAGAAGTCATGGGGCCCCGTTCAGCCTACCTGACGAAATGAAAGGGGTGGATCCAGCACAAGTCTGATGGATGACACCCCTTACCAATTAGATTCATCCTGATCCCCAGCTGAACCTGGGTCCCCCAGCTGACCCAGTGGGTCCATGCCCAGTAGAGTACAGGCTGGCTGTACCCCCCGCCCCCCTTCAAGTGGCCCTGGTTGTAGCATAACAAGTACCTTGGATGTGCTACAGAAAGATGGCAACAGGACACCAACTCACTGTAACCAAAGCTAAACCAGGTAATGCAAGATGGCGTCAGCTCTGCTCTCCACCCACATGAGAGGTCCCTCAGACACGTTTCACCACCTAGTGGGTTTAATCGTTCAGGAGTACCTTGGATAGGATATAATGCAAAATTGTGTACTGCTCTCAATCATCCTGGGTGGGATCTCAAAGGTCAGTTCTTGACGAATTTACTGATTGAGATGTCTGTCCATCCACAGGAACTCTGAGGTCACTGGAGATGTTATCATTGTAGGAGGCCCTCTGGCTGGAAGCTCCATGTTCAGTGATTAGTCATGGTGACTAGTACAGTTCTGAACACGTCCTGGAGATACGAAGATGTCGTACTCATTCAGGTTAATACATGCTTACCACTCCTAACTCTGGTATTCTAGCAGACCACTCTACTCCATCACTAGTCCCGGCAATGGGAAGCAGATTCCAGATACAGTTGTGCTCAAAAGTTTGCATCCCCCTGGCAGAAATCGAGACATTTTGGTATTGGACACTGAAAAATATGGCTGATCATGCCAAAAAACTGTGTTTTATTTAAGGGTAGTGATCATATGAAGCCATTTATTATCACTTTTGTTGTTTGGCTCCTTTCTAGAAGAACAGAAATCACCCAAATGGCTCGGATCAAAAATTTCCCTCCCCCGGGAATGTTTGGCCTTGGTACAGGCATACGAGGTGACACACACGGGTTAAATGGCAAATTACCTCTTGCCTTCCGGGCACTTTCACCCCTTCCTGCCCAGGACAATTTTCAGCTTTCCGTGCTGTCGCACTTTGAATGACAATTGCGCGGTCATGCAACACTGTACCCATATGAAATTTGTATCATTTTGTTGACACAAATAGAGCTTCCTTTTGGTGGTATATATTCACCTCTGGGTTTTTACATCTTTTGCTAAATAAATAAAAAAAGACCAAAAATGTTGAGAAAAAAAAAAAAAAGAAAATTTTTCTTAGTTTCTATTATAAAATTTTTCAAACAGGTAATTTTTCTCCTTCACTGATGTGCATTGATGAGGCTGCACAGATGGGCACTGATATGCAACACTGAAGGGCACTGATATGTAATACTGAAGGGCACTGATGAAGAGGCACAGATGAGGCTGCACTGATATGCAACACTGAAGGGCACTGATAGGCGGCACTGGTGGGCATTGAAGAAGAGGCACAGATGAGGCTGCACTGATATGCAACACTGAAGGGCACTGATAGGAGCACTGAAATGCAGCACTGATGGGCACTGATGAGGCAGCACTGAAATGCAGCACTGATGGGCACTGATAGGCGGCACTGAAATGCAGCACTGATGGGCACTGATGAGGCAACACTGGTGGGCATTGATGGAGAGGCACAGATGAGGCTGTACTGATATGCAACACTGAAGGGCACTGATAGGCAGCACTGGTGGGCATCGAAGAAGAGGCACAGATTAGGCTGCACTTATATGCAGTACTGAAGGGCACTGATTGGCGGCACTGATGAGGCAGCACTGAAGGGCACTTATAGGCGGCACTGATGAGGCAACACTGGTGGACGTTGATGAAGAGGTACAAATAAGGCTGCACTTATATGCAGCACTGAAGTGCACTGACAGGCAGCACTGGAAGGCATTGATGAAGAGGCATAGATGAGGCTGTACTGATATGCAACACTGAAGGGCACTGATAGGCAGCACTGGTGGGCATTGAAGAAGAGGCACAGATTAGGCTGCACTTATATGCAGCACTGAAGTGCACTGACAGGCGGCACTGGAGGGCATCGATGAAGAGGCACAGATGAGGCTGCACTGATATGCAGCACTGAAGGGCACTGATAGGCAGCACTAACTGGAGGCACTAACAGGCGGCATTGATAGGTGGCATTGACTGGCGGCACTAACAGGAACGGATTGGCAGCACTGCTGGCCACAGATTTGCAGCACTGCTGGGCACTTTTGGGGCTGCACTGATAATCAAGGCGCTGTTAATCAGTGCCTTGATTATCAGTGTAAACGTCTCCTTTAACAGTTGCTGGTTATTGGCAGTACCTTCCTCATTCTGTGACAAGTGTGCTTACATCGTGATTGGACACAGCTGATCATGTGGTAAAAGGCCGCTGTGACTGGCCCTTCACCGTGTCATGTGATCAGCTGAGCTCAAAGGACATAGCAGCCACAGACAGCACCGGGTGCACACCACTGCGGGAGGACCTCATATGAAGACCGTGTTGTAGCTATAACGCGGTGAACAAGTGGTTAAAGGTTCATTTTCCACATCTCTGTCTTTTTAAATTGCAATTAGTGTCTGTGTATAAATGAGCTGGTTAGTTCTCACATGGAAGCACTGAGCTGGCTAGATACTGAGCCATGGGGAGCAGAAAAGAACTGTCAAAAGTCCTGCGTAACAAGGTAATGGAACTTTATAAAGATGGAAAAAGGACATAAAAAGATGTCCTAAGCTTTGAATATGCCAATCAGTACTGTTAAATCACTTATTAAGAAGTGGAAAATTCAGGGATCTTGATACCAAGCCAAGGTCAGGTAGACCAAGAAAGATTGCAGCCACAACTGCCAGAAGAATTGTTCCGGATACAAAGAAAACCCCACAGGTCACCTTAGGAGATATACAGGCTGCTCTGGAAAAAAAAGACAGTGTGGTAGTTTCAAAGAACACAATATGATGACACTTGAACAAAAATGAGCTGCATGGTCGAGTTGTTCTTAAGAAGCCTTTACTGCATCTATGCCACAAAAACAGCCCGGTTACAATATGCCGAACAAGACTGACATGCCTCTCCGGGCTTTTTTTTTGTGGCATTTGTTTTTCACCTGCTTTCCTGGAGTTCAGCTTCCACTCTTTAATATATGGAAAAAAAAAAATCGATCCATTTTCTTTTTTTTTCTACAAAAAAAAAAAAAAATGGGATAAAATTGATCAAAGGGGTGTATCTCCTAGATTGTAAGCTCCCAGGATCAGGCCCTCCTATCCCTCTTGTATTGAACTGTATTGTCTCCCGTTATATTGTAAAGCGCTGAGCAAACGTTTGGCGCTATATAAATCCTGTATAATAATAATAATATTTATAAATAATAAAAAAAACAAAAAACACAACTATTAATTTTTTTGCCCGCTGAGTTATTCGCCCAGTGAAACCGCATGCACATTCGTTGTTTGTAAACGAAGCAAAGGTGAACGTATTTGGGCTATTATCTCCCCGGGTCGAATGTTCTTCATAGAGTGAATCCGGAAAATACAGCATGATGGCCACTAGATGGAGCTGATGATCACAGGAAATAAGGATTTATTTCTTATGAGTGTTAGCTCCATCTAGTGGCCATCATGTGGTATTTTTCTAATTCGCTGAATGAAAATGTTGAACCTGATGAGAGAATGTGGTGCTTGGTGTACATTCTCAGCACATCTCGATGCATGAGCTGCCGTGTGCAGGAGTTGCATCATCCTGGCTTGAATGTCAAGATGGCCAAAGACCCCCAACCTGGAAGAAGATGGTGGTGCTGGCCAGGAAGCCTGTGGACCTCAAATTACTGGGGGGTACAGAGGTATTGGAAGATTCGATTGGGCTAAATCTGTCGGAATGGCTGTCACCTGGTACAATACGATGGCGCTGTCAAACAGCGACTGAATCTGATAGGATAGGAGGTGATCTGTAGTCCTGTACCAGGGTGACAACCTTGCTCCACCTATACAGCACAGTGAGCGAGCGTTGTCACCCTAGGACAGGAAGTCTGCTTCTGGCAGGATCACCAGTCGGGGGAAATCTAAGAAATCTAATGGCCATCACTTTCCTTCTGATTGATTTCAGCAGGATTTGAGTCGATCGGGAAAGGGGGAAGGGGGGATGATCAATCGTTTGTATTGATCGGCAGCATGTATTTGGATCGATCAGATGATGAGGGTGCATAGTGGAAACAGAGATGCAATTGATCATTTTCGACTATCGATTGTACGCAGAGCAGTGTGATTGTATGATCGGCCACATGGAGGATGTACAGACAGCTGTGCTCCTCTCTATGCTGCAGGCACAGCTTGGCTCAGCCACGTCTACAAATAGACAGAGGCCGCCTCCCACCCCACACACTCCGCCCCCTTCCAGCTGTGTACACTGCCAGTGCTACTACCCATGGCCTCCTATTACAAGATACAGAGGGGGAGGGGCAGCATCCCAAAAACCGACTCCATGGGTCTTATAGATTTTATACTGTGCGGGATATATTCTACCGATAACCAGGCCACTGCGTACCGCAATGCAACAAAAATGGCTATACACAGTACAATCTGATTGTACAATCACCTATAAAATAGAGAAGCACGGTACAACCTGATTGTACAATCACCTATAAAATAGAGATACATGGTACAACCTGATTGTACAATCACCTATAAAATAGAGATACACGGTACAACCTGATTGTACAATCACCTAGAAAATAAATATATACACACGGTACAACCTGATTGTAAAATCAGGTTGTACCACGTATCTCTATTTTATAGGCGATCGTACAATCAGATTGTACCGTGCATTTTATAGGTGATCGCACAATCAGGTTGTACCACGTATCTCTATTTTATAGGCGATCGTACAATCAGATTGTACCGTGCATTTTATAGGTGATCGTACAATCAGGTTGTACCATGTATCTCTATTTTATAGGCGATCGTACAATTAGATTGTAACGTGCATTTTATCGGAGATTATACAATCAGATTGTACCATGCATTGTTATTTTATAGGAGATCGTACACTCAGATTGTAACGTGCAATTTATAGGTGATTGTACCGTATATCTCTATTTTATAGGTGATTTGTACAATCACCTATAAAATGCATGTTACAATCTAATTGTACGATCGTCTATAAATTGCACATTACAATCTAATTGTACGATCTCCTATAAAATAACAATGCATGTTACAATCTGATTGTACGATCGCCTATAAAATAACGATGAATGTTACAATCTGATTGTACAATCTCCTATAAATTGCACGTTACAATCTGATTGCACGATCTCCTATAAAATAACGATGCATGGTACAATCTGATTGCACAGCCTCCTGTAAAATGCATGTTACAATCTGATTGCACAATCTCCTATCCAAATCTACCAGCAACCAAGTAATGGAAGAGTGCAACTGATTGGATACAAGATGAATCGTTTTTTTCATTAGGCCCTCACATTGTTGGCAAATCTAAAGCTGACCATACATTATACAATCGGATTGGACAATGTTCTCGAGGTTTACTAAACCTAGGTAACAGAAGGACAATTTCATTTGTATCAGGCCCTTCTACTATATACTTGTTGGTGGATCAAAAGCTCACCACAGGTTACAATCTGATTGTACAATCTCCATTCATGTACATAGTGCAAGGACTTCCCTGACTGCATACAATTTGATTGGATAGAATAGGTAGGTCCTCCTATTATAAAGCTGATTTACAGAGACTGTATAGTGTATGGTGAGCCTAAAGGACATTGTACAATCAGATCATTTAGTGTGTTGCCAACTTACACCTGGTCACACACATTACAATTTGATTGTACAGTCTGTGATTTATGGTGGCCATACATGGAATAACTTTATATACGACCGTAATGCTGATTGATTTACTATTCGGAAAGATCCGATCAAAGAGATTCCTCAATGGTGATCATACTGAAACATCTACTTTCCTACAATCAAATTTTCCATTGACACCAATCAGAATACTTTCAATGAAATTGATCGGTTTTGCTCAAAATTGAATGATGACAAAGCATGTGTCTTTACGATGATTCATAGATTCAATCGTATTGTCTGATTCGGTGTAAAATCGTTCAATCAGATCATCACGTGTATGGTCTCCTTCACAAACAGCGACCATACACGTATGCAGCTGTTCTGGGCTCGAAGCATGCTCACTCGGGAGCCAGTGGGGGTGGGGGGTGGGCTCCTGATCACGTGAGAACCTACTTAGACAACTCGTACAATTTATCCCCAATCAGGAAGACCCTCATCACACTACACACTCGTGGTAGATCTAAAGGAATTTGTACCATCAGATTGTATAGTGTGTGGGCAGCTTAAAGGAGTATGTACAATTAGGAGATAACACGTGTAGCCAGCTTTAGAATATGAAATATTTGAAGAGTTTGCCATACACACAAAGATTTCTCTTGTTTGGCCTGCAGGCTGAAGGAGAAAAAGCTAACAGGGTCTTATAGTTGCCTGAATACCCGAACAGTGGCTGCATCTGAGTGGATGAAATGACTGTTTGACCAATAGTTTTTCATCTAGCTCCTTGGAAAAAAATTGATTTTTGTGGAGTCAGGTGGGGGCTATCAAATTAAAGTCATGTATGGCCAGCTTTGGAAATTATTCTATAGAGGCCATAAGACCTGGACCACCAGCCCATAGACCTCCTTGAACTTCTAGCTAATCTACCCAACTTCTGACCTTTATGAAGACCATAGGCCACCAGCCCATACATCTCCTAAAACCTGGCCAATCTACCCAACTTCTGACCTTTATGGAGACCATAGGCCACCAGCCCATACATCTCCTAAAACCTGGCCAATCTACCCAACTTCTGACCTTTATGGAGACCATAGGCCACCAGCCCATACATCTCCTAGAACCTGGCCAATCTATCCATCTTCTGACCTTTATGGAGACCATAGGCCACCAGCCCATACATCTCCTAGAACCTGGCCAATCTATCCATCTTCTGACCTTTATGGAGACCATAGGACATAGGCCACCAGCACATTGGCTAGAAGTTCTAGGAGGTCTATGTGCTGGTGGCCTATGGTCTCCATAAAGGTCAGAAGATGGATAGATTGGCCAGGTTCTAGGAGATGTATGGGCTGGTGGCCTATGGTCTCCATAAAGGTCAGAAGTTGGGTAGATTGGCCAGGTTCTAGGAGATGTATGGGCTGGTGGCCTATGTCCTATGGTCTTCATAAAGGTCAGAAGTTGGGTAGATTGGCCAGGTTCTAGGAGGTCTGGTGGTCTATGTCCTATGGTCTCCATACAGGTCAGAGGTTGGGTAGATTGGACAGAGGTTCTAGGTGGTATAAGGGCTGTTGGTCAGGTTCTAGGAGGTCTGGTGGCCTATGTCCTATGGTCTCCATACAGGTCAGAAGTTGGGTAGATTGGCTAGACCTCCTAGAACGTCTAGCCAATCTACCCAACTTCTGATCTCTATGGAGACCATAGACCAACAGCCCTTATACCACCTAGAACCTCTGTCCAATCTACCCAACCTCTGACCTGTATGGAGACCATAGGACATAGGCCACCAGCCCCCAGACCTCCTAGAACTTCTGGCCAATCTACCCAACTGCTAGTCTTTATAGAGACCATAGGACATAGACTACCAACCCACAGACCTCCTAGAACGTCTAGCCAATCTACCCAACTTCAAATCTCTATGGAGACCATAGACCAACAGTCCTTATACCACCTAGAACCTCTTACCAATCTACCCAACTTCTGATCACTATGGAGACCTTAGGACATAGGCCACCAGCCCACAGACCTCCTAGAACTTCTGGCCAATCGGCCTAAATCTGGTCTTTATAGAGACCATAGTACATAGACCACCAACCCACAGACCTCCTAGAACTTCCAGCCAATCGACCTACCTTCTGACCTCTACGGAGGCCATAGAACAGACCACCAGCCCACAGACCTCCTAGAACTTCTGGCCAATCTACCTAACTCCTGACCCTTAGGGAGGCCATAGGCCATCAGCCCACAGACCTCCTATAACTTTGGCCAATCTACTCATCTCCTGACCCTTAGAGAGGCCCTAGGCCATCAGCCCACAGACCTAGAACTTTTGGCCAATGCTACACTGCCAATCCAGGCCATTGGATGGCCTTTTTTAACGAATGCTGCCTATAAGGTTTTGGCAAAATGCAGCGGAGGACCAAATAACTTTCTCGGAGCACTCAAACTGCTGGCAGGTCTGAGACTTGTAGGCCATTGGTAGCTGAAGGGTTATATGGCATGCTGAGAATTGTAGTACAACAGCTGGAAGGTCCTAGACTGCAAAAGTATGACACACATTTTCCACATCGGCCCCTTGTATCACCGGGTGCAGAAGTCATTGTTTATACAAACCCAACACAGGCCTCTCATTACAACTCTGTCCCAAGAGGATATGCTAGGCACGGACTTGTGATGTATTCCTCCTAAAAGGGAGAAGCCTAGTTTTCTGTTTAAAGTTCACCACACAGGTTACAATCTGATTGTACAATCTTCTTTAGCTATACCAACAATATCAATTGATTGGATAGATTGACTAGGTCTTCCTATTATATTGTTTTGGTAGATCAAAAATTGGCAATACATTGGACAATCTCAGTAAGCTTTACCAAATCTATATAATACACGAGCCGACTTAATCAACCTTTTGTGTATTTTTTTTATCTAGTCAGGCAGGCTCTACATAATTGATGGCAGATCTAAAGAAGATTGTACAATCAGATTGTATAATGTATGGTCACCTTAGGGTTTTGGGAATGCTATGGGTTGGAGAGCTAGGCATCCTTCCATGATGTGTGTCTGGGCCATGGAGGATTTAGATGCAGCAAGTAGTAGACTGGTGGCCAGTGAGACCTTCAGTAGAGGTGGGTCAGGCCAAGTCTGGTGTGGCAGCATTGGGGCCAGGACTCCCAGTTAGCTGAAAGTGCTCTTTCGGGCGTACCACATTGCTGTGGTGTAACAATATTATCTCAGGGCCTGTTTGGAGCGTGTCCTGTGACCGTAGATCTGGGATTCCTCTCAGGTTTTGAGGATGCTGTGGGTTGGAGAATTAGGGATCCTTCCATAATGGGTGTCTGGGCCATAGAGGATGTAGATGAAGTAGTAAACCGATAGCCAATAAGACCTTCAGCAGAGGTGGGTTGGGCTACGTCTGGCGTGGTGGCTTTGGGCCCAGGACTCCCAGGTAGCTGAATGTGCTTTTTGGGTTGTACCATGTTCCAGTGGTGTGTCTAATATTATCTTGGAGCATGACCTGTGACCCTGAGGCTCCTCTAGGGTATTAAGAATGTTGTGGGTTGGAGGGCAAGGCATCCTTCATTGATGGGCATTTGGGCCATAGAGGATGTAGATGCAGCAAGTAGTAGACTGGCAGCAAGTCAAACCTTCAGAAGAGGTGTGTTGGACCAAGTCTGGTGTGGTGGTGTTAGGGCCAGGAATCTCAGGCATTTGAAAGTACTTTTTGGGGTGTACCATGTTGCAGTGGTATGTCCAATGTTTAGAGCATGACCTGTGACCCTGGATCTGGAGTTCCTCTGGGATTTGAGGATGCTGTGGACTGGAGAGCTAGGCATCCTTTCATGGGCCATGGGAGATGTAGATGCAGCAAGTAGTAGTGCGCAGCCTTTGACCCTGGATCTGGGGCTGCTCAAGGGTTTCAGGGTTGCTGTGGGCTAGGCATGCATCAATGATGGGTGTTTGGGTTATGGAGGATGCAGGTTGAGAAAGTAGTAGACTGGCAGCCAGTGAGACTTGGAGAGTCAGGCTAAGTATGGAGTGTTGGTGTTGCAGACAGGACTACCAGGCAGATGAAAGTGCTTTTTGGGGTGTACCATGTTTCAGTGGTGTGTAGGGTTGCCACCTCATCCCTTTAAAACTGAACATATTAATTACACAGGTTCTGAGGGACATTTCATGTAGATAAGGAACCAAGTGAGTTTAATTACCACCTTAATCAGCCACGGAACCTGTGTAATCAACATGTGTTTAGGTTTTAAAGGGATGAGATGGCAACCTTAGTGGTGTGTCCAATCTCAAGGCCTGCGACTCTGGATTTAGGGTTGGGGACTAAGCATCCCTCCACAATAGGCGTCTGGGTCATGGAGTATGCAGGTAGAGCAAGTAGTAGACTGGCAGCCAGCGAGACCCTGAGCAGAAGTAGGTCAGGCTGTCTGGTGTAGTGGCGTTGGGGCAAGGACTCCCAGGTGAGCCTTGGGTAATGGCACTTGTGCACACGTGTCCCGCTCTCAAGCGCCCATTGGACAAAAATCACGTAGAACCACCCATTCCCTGTCATCTCCTAGAAAGCCATGTCCTAGTTACCTGACAACTGATCCCCAACTAGGTTTGCAAACAGGGGGCCACACCACTGCCTTCTCTGCCATTTTGTATCCTCAGGTTGGGAACTTCTAAGCTAAGCCAACTTCTGGTCTCCTGGAGCACCTACAACCGAACGTACTCGGCAATATGGACACCGTACCGTCATGTATGATGGTGGCTTCATACTGCAAACCACACTAGGAAAGGTTCTAGATGACCAAAATGAGAAGTTGAACGAATTTTAAATGAGCAGATCGCCTGTGCGCTTGGAGGACCACAGATCCCGTTGTATCGCACTTTTTTTCTAGTTAGAACTTTCTAGAAATGTCTCAGGGGTTCTATTCACCAGACCGGTGCTGGGATGCGGTGGTTTGCGCCATGATCTGATGTGCTGAAACAAAGAGCATCACGCAGTACTGGTTTCAGCGCACACCACAGCAACGTAGTGGTACAAACTGATAACAATGAAAATGTGAGCGTTTGCATTGGGACTACGCTGGGCAACCCAACATGAATGATGAGAACATGTCCCAAAGGTGGTCATCCATGTAATACAAAGAGCACCTTACCTGGCATCAAACTTCAGTCCGTCTTTCAGGGTGCCATTGTAATGGTAGCGGACAAAGTCACCCATCTGCACTTCTCTGGGACAGATCTTGGGGACATCATAGCGGTCGATGACAACATCTTCCAGAGGTCCGGAATCGCAAGAGACGCACAAAATCAGGACCTGGATCCAGACTACAAGGCTGCTGGAGATCATGGCTGAAGAAGAGGGAAGGCTGCAGTCCTCAGTGAGATGTTCTACTTCCCTTCCCCTCTTCCTTCATTGACTGCCAAGCCTCTGGTTAGAAAGGAATTTTTGTTAACGTGGAAAGCGGGGCTTCAGGCGGGCGGGGGAGGGGCCTGGGAGTTTTCCTAAAAGTGGGAGACACAGAAAAGCACTGTTAACATCTACAGCCTCAGCCACCAGACCTTGGATGAAGCGTTTTGTGTTTTCTGGTGATAATGTGCGCAGGAAAAAGAAAGATTAGATTTAGAGGAATGAAGAAAGTATGAGGGGAGGAGAAGGTGGGACTTGTTGGAGTATGGGACGAGACGCGCTCAGGGTCCTAGTGTAGCTTGACTGCAAATTAATAAAATGTGGACACATGCAGAGAAAGGGGAATTCAAATACAGGAACCAATACAATTCTCACAAATGTTATTATTATTTATTTAAAAAAAAAAAAATATATATATATATATATATATATATATATAACACATACATTGTAAATACTAAAGTACATATAGAACCCAATGACATTATCATTGTCATGAATTTTATTATTTATTTAAAAAAAAAAATAAACAACAAAAAATAAATAAAAAAAAATATACATATATCTATATATATATATATCTATTTATCTATATATATATATATATATATATATATGTGTGTGTGTACGTATGTGTGTGTATATATATATCACATACATTGTAAATACTAAAGTACATATAACACCCAATGACATTATCATTGTCATGAATTTTATTATTATTTATTTAAAAAAAATAAAATAAACAACAAAAAATAAAAAAAGGAGAAAAAAATAAATAAATAATTATATATATATATATATATATATATATATATATATATATATAAACACATACATTGTAAATACTAAAGTATATATAGAACCCAATGACATTATCATTGTCATGAATTTTATTATTTATTTAAAAAAAAAAATAAACAAAAAAAAAAAAAAAAAAAAAAAAATACATATATCTATATATATATATATATCTATTTATCTATATATATATATATATATATATATATATATATATATATATATGTGTGTGTGTATGTATGTGTGTGTATATATATATATCACATACATTGTAAATACTAAAGTACATATAACACCCAATGACATTATCATTGTCATGAATTTTATTATTATTTATTTAAAAAAAAAAAAAAATAAACAACAAAAAATAAAAAAAGGAGAAATAAATAAATAAATATATATATATATATATATATATATATATATATATATATATATATATATATAAACACATACATTGTAAATACTAAAGTACATATAGAACCCAATGACATTATCATTGTCATGAATTTTATTATTTATTAAAAAAAAAAATTAACAACAAAAAAAGAGAAAAAAAAAAAATATATATATATATATTAAACACATACATTGTAAATACTAAAGTACATAGAAAACCCAATTAAATTATCATAGAATGCTGTCTGCTATAGGCAACTGCCATTTTTAATAAATAAACAACAGTTTTAGCCCTCTTTTTTAACCTTTGTTACATCCCAGTGCTGCTGATCTCCTGCAGCCTCTTTGCAGCCACTTCCTATCTACATGCCCCCAGCAACGTATAGCGTCTCTCAGGGTGGGTTTGCTGATGGTGACAACTGCGGATTATGCCTGTGTAATGCGTGTTGAAATGGCTACTTGTCTCCATCTGAAGTCCAGGGTGACAACATACAAGCAACTTCGGAGACAGGGACAGAGCGTTGTCACTTTATATCAGGAAGTGCCTGAACAGGGACCTTCATGGCAGGATCACCAGGGATTTTATATTTTTATATATATATATATCAGGGGTGGACTGACCATTTGGAAACTCGGGCACTGCCCGAGGGCCCGGGGTCAGTAGAGGGCCCCATTAGATGTCCCTGGTACCTTTTTCATAGGCTTTTTTGAGTTTGGGCAAGGACACAGGGGCCCCATGATCTCCTATTGCCCGGGGGCCCCATGAGTTGTCAGTTCGCCCCTGATATATATATATGTAATCATGTACATATCGTATATATAATACTCTCTGGCACTCAAGTAGCATCAAAATCGCATCAAAGGAACCTTTATGTGTCAAAAGTCTTTTTTTTTTTTGGCTGATAGGAAAGTATGACAGTTCTGTTCATGTAGTGCGACTTTGATTCTTCTTGAGTGCCAGAATGTAAAGTTGCATCAAAGTCTACCTGAACAGAACTGTCATGCTTTCCTATTAGTCAAAAAAAATGCAGTTTTGGACACATAAAGGTTCCTGTACTACTTTGATGCGACTTTGAAGCTACTTGAGTGCAGAGAGTGGCCCTTTTGACCAAGTGATTAGCCTGCGGTTCACATCAAAGTCGCACTGCACAAACAGATCTGTCTTCTATAAGTCAAAAAAATTGAGACTTTGGATACATAAAGGTTCCTGCATACTTTTATGCGACTTTGATGATACTTGAGTGCCAGAATGTAAAATCGCATCAAAGTGCCACAACATGAACAGAACTGTCATACTTTCCTATTAGCCAAAATAATGCGACTTTGGACTCATAAAGGTTCCTGCACTACCTTGATGCGACTTTGGACTCATAAAGGTTCCTGCACTACTTTGATGCGACTTTGGACTCATAAAGGTTCCTGCACTACTTTGATGCGACTTTGGACTCATAAAGGTTCCTGCACTACCTTGATGCGACTTTGGACTCATAAAGGTTCCTGCACTACTTTGATGCGACTTTGGACTCATAAAGGTTCCTGCACTACTTTGATGCGACTTTGATGCTACTTGAATGCCAGAGAATGTAAAATTGCATCAAAGTCGCACTACATGAACAGAACTGTCATACTTTCCTAAGAGCCAAACAAATTGCGACTTTGGACACATAAAGGTTCCTACACTACTTTGATGTGACTTGAATGCTACCTGAGTGCCAGAGAGTGTCAAGTCGCATCAAAGTTCCACTGCATGAAAAGAACTGTCATACTTTCCTATTAGCCAAAAAAAATGCGACTTTGGACACATAAAGGTTCCTGCACTACCTTGATGCGACTTTGATGCTACGTGGGTGCCAGAGAGTGTAAAGTCGCATCAAAGACCCACAACATGAACAGTCATACTTTCCTATTAGCCAAAAAAAATGTGACTTTGGACACTTAAAGGTTCCTGCACTACCTTGATGCGACATTGATGCTTCTTGAGTGCCAGAGAGTTTCAAGTCGCATCAGAGTCGCACTACATGAACAGAACTGTTATACTTTCCTATTAGAATTTGGACACATAAAGGTTCCTGCACTACTTTGATGCGACTTTGAAGCTACTTGAATTCAGAGAGTGGCCCTTTTACCATGCGATTAGCCTGCGGTTCACATCAAAGTCGCACTGCACAAACAGAACTGTCATACTTTCCTATTAGCCAAAAAATGCGACTTTGGACTTCCAAAGGTTCCTGCACTACTTTGATGTGACTTGAATGCTACTTGATTGCCAGAGAGTTTCAAGTCGCATCAAAGTCGCACGACACAAACAGAACTGTCATACTTTCCTATTAGCCAAAAAACCCCACAAAACACATTAAAAACACATCAAATATCAACACTTGCGTTTTTAGGTCCATTAAAGTCTAATACATGCAAAATGCAATCTGCTGTGGGAAAAAAGTCCCTGACCCTTTCCAAAAAATGCACAGATGTGAACTAGATCCATAGGAAACCATGTTAAATGGACTGTAGTGCGTTTCTGCAAGATGCAAAAAACCCCCCCAAAAAACGCATAGGTGTGACCAAGGCTTAGGCTCGTGCAGGACATGCCGACTGCGTTTGTTCAGGCGTGGCAGCGAGTTCATTTGAATGGGCTGCTGTGTCTGTGCTTCCCGGAGAAACAAGGCACATGCACCTTTATAAAACACTGCTGCCAGGGAAATCGCACCGCCCTTTTGACCATGCGATTAGCCTGCGGATCCAGCGTCAGCAAACATCCTGAGGGCTGAGACATGCGGGGGTGCTGCTATTCAGAATGAATGGCCCCCGCGCGTCTCCTAAGGTCAGGGACTATTTTAAACGCAGAACGGTGCGTTTTTAACTCAACGGACCTCAATGGAGACACTGCAGAAAACATATGTAGTGCGTTCTTGATGCGTTCTTGACGTTTTTGATGCGTTTGCGTTTTTAACCTGCCCAACAACAAAAAAAAGCATAAAAACGCGTGAAAAACACGCATGCAGAGATACAAAAAGCACAGCAGAAACGGATCAAAAGCCAACTGCGTAGGTGTGAACCAGGCCTAAGACTTGCAGGTGGGGGGGCAATCAAAACACATGGTTGAGTCACATTTTTACCACCCCCTTAAGCTGCAAAGGTAGCAGATGGGGGTGTTCACATGCCGCTGTCACTATGCTTTGCGTTTGGTGGGCAGGACTGCTACCCAACATGGCTCATACAGGTGAATGGGGACATGTAGCCAATCCTCCACAACAGTGTGCAATGCAGGTGCAGCATTTACAGGGTTAAAACAGGCGGTGAGGAGGCGTCATATCACCTCCTCATCGCCTGTCAAACACCTCTGAAAAGCAATCCAAATGCAGATCGCTTTTCAGAGGCTCAACAACTTAACAGCATGTCCAGGGGTGGACTGACCATTTGGAAACTCAGGCACTGCCCAAGGGCCCGGGGTCAGTAGGGGGCCCCATGAGATGTTCCTGGTACCTTTTTCATAGGCTTTTTTTAGTTTGTGCAAGGACACAGGGGCCCCATGATCCGCTATTGCCCAGGGGCCCCATGAGTTGTCAGTCCACCCATGTCTAAGCCTAGCCTTAGGTAGGCAAGCAATTGCTCGTAATTCTCCAGAACTATACCCGTTGCATGTTGGGTGGTCTCCTCATTACCGTTTGTTACTCAATCTCCTGAAGGTAGGTCCTCATATTCAATGACAACTCATGGGGCCCTCGGGCAATAGGGGATCATGGGGCCCCTGTGTCCTTGCCCAAACTCAAAAAAGCCTATGAAAAAGGTACGAGGGGCATCTCATGGGGCCCCCTACTGACCCCAGGCCCTCGGGCAGTGCCCGAGTTTCCAAATGGTCAGTCCGCCCCTGCTCATATTACATGGTTTTGGTGGATCTCAAGTTGATTGTATGGTCAGATTGTATTGTGTATGGATCAGGGGCAGACTGACTACTCATGGGGCCCCCGGGCAATAGGGGATCATGGGGCCCCTGTGTCCTTGCCCATACCCAAAAAAGCCTATGAAAAAGCCAATAAAAGGTACCAGGGGTATCTCATGGGGCCCCCCTACTGAGCACGGGCCCTCGGGCAGTGCCCGAGTGCTCGAATGGTCAGTCCGCCCCTGGTATGGATGACTCTATATCTTCTAGTACGTTACAATCCCTGTATATATAGTCACCAGGATGTGAATTGGCCCCAGGACACGGGTTGATCCTCGGCCACGCCATCTGGATAAGTCCATCTTACGGGTGGTCTGGGCCAATCATGACAGTAAACATTCAGGATTGAGTCTATTGACACAGATCTTCTGCCCACTGCTAGGAGCCTGAAGTAACATCTACATGGGAGGAAGCCAGAGCAGACATGACTTCTTCCACTAGTCTACCGAGACACGACGGAGTGAAGAGAGGGCAGATGGTTCTGGGACCCTAGGGGGCCCAATCATGAGTTCTCCTACCAAGTATTCACCAGCCATGCCCTCACGATACATTCTGTATAGAATAATGCTTTATTTCTTTCCTTCACAGCCCCGATGAATGCTCCTTTTTTTCTCCTCTATGCTGTGATTTGAAGTTTGGGGTTTTAGGACCTGGTGAGACCTATCAGAGACTTCTGGAAAGATTGGGCAGAAGTCCACATTCTGCTCACCCAGCTACAGGTCACCTCACTGTTGGGCAGAACATGAAGTCCTGAAAACTGACCACCTAGTAAACCTCTATGCTGTGATTGTGAAGTTTGGGGATTTCAGAACGCAGTGAGATCTAGCGGTGTGCTTTGCTGACAGGTCCCCGGACTGCTCAGACAGCACCCAGGTAGGGGTCACCCCATTTGTGGGCAGAAGATGAGCTCCTGAAAGTTGACCACCACTGGAAAAGCACAAACCTCTATGCTGTGACTGTGAAGTTTTGGGATTTCAGAACGCAGTGAGATCTAGCGGTGTGCTTTGCTGACAGGTCCCCAGACTGCTCAGACAGCACCCAGGTAGTGGTCACCCCATTTGTGGGCAGAAGATGAGCTGAAAGTTGACCACCACTGGAAAAGTACAAACCTCTATGCTGTGACTGTGACGTTTTGGGATTTTAGAACCCAGTGAGATTTAGCAGGTTTTTTGTTGGTATGGTGGATACAAGTCCACATACTGCTCATCCAGCAGCCACGAACGGGCTTCCCCATTTCTGGGCAGAAGACGAGGTCCTAAAAGTTGACCACCACCAACATAGACTAAACCTCTATGCTGTGATTGTGAAGTTCTGCGATTTTAGGAACTAGGGTTTTCTGGAAAGCATGGGCAGAAGTCTACATTCTACTCACCCAGCTACAGGTCACCCCACTGTTGGGCAGAACATGAGGTCTTAAAAGTTGACCATATAGTAAACCTCTATGCCATGATTGTGAAGTTTGGGGATTTTAGAACCCAGTGAGATCTAGCAGGGTGTTTTGCTGACAGGGTGGGCACAAGTCCACAGACTGCTCAGCAGCTCCCAGGTAGGGGACGCCCTATTTCTGGGCAGAAGATGAGGTCCTGAAAGTTGACCACCACTGACAAAGTATAAACCTCTATGCTGTGATTGTAAAGTTTGGGGATTTTAGAACCCATTGAGAATTAGCAGGTTTTTTGTTGGCATGGTGGATACAAGTCTACATACTGCTCATCTAGCACCCAGGTATGGGTTTCCCCATTTCTGGGCAGAAGATGAGGTCCTAAAAGTTGACCACCACCAACACAGACTAAACTTCTATGCTGAGATTTTAGGAACTAGGGTTTTCTGGAAAGGGTTGGCAGAAGTCCACATTCTGCTCATAGAGCAGGCAACACAGGGGTCACCTCATTTCTGGATAGAAGGTGAAGTCTTGAAACTTGACCACCACTGACCAAGAGCAAACTGCTGTGCTGTGATTGTGAGATTTGGGGATTGTAGGACCCAATGGGATCTAGAAGAGTTTTCTGGAAAGGGTGGGCACATGTCAATACACTCCCAGCTACGGGACACCACATTTTGGGTAGAAGAAGAAGTCGTGACCACCACTGACACAGACTAACTCTCTATACTGTGATTATGAAGTTTAGAGATTTTAGGACTCCATGAGATATAGCAGGGTCTCCTGGAGAAGGGTGGTCATAAGTCCACATACTGCTCTGACAGCACCCAGGTACTGGTCACCTAATTTATGGGCAGAAGATGATGTCTTGAAATTTGGGGCCCTGTGAAGTCTAGCAGGGATTTCTGGAGAAGGTGGGCTCAAGTCAACATGCAGATCACCCAGCACCCAGGTACCGCTCACCCCCACTGCTGGGCTGACGACGAAGTCCTACAAATTAGAACTATTAATATAGAATAAAAATCTGTGCTCTGATTGTGAGATTTTGGAATTTTAGGACCCAGTGAAATTTAGCAGGGATTTCTAGAGAGGGTGGGCACAAGTCTACCTACAGCTCAGACAGAACCCAGGTACTGGTCACTCCATTTACAGACAGAAGATAAAGTCTAAAAAGTTGATCACCCATGACATAGAATAAACCTCTATGTTATGATTGTGAAGGTTTGGGATTTTAGGACCCAGTGAGATCTAATAGGGATTTCTGGAGAAGGGTGGACACAAGTCCCTATACTGTGCACTCATCTACAGATCTCCCCATTTCTGGGCAGAAGAAGTCCCGAAAGTTGACCACCGTACACATAATAAGAACAAAATGACCACCAGTAACAGACCAAACCTCAGTCTATACTGTGATTGTGAAGTTTGGGGATTTTAGGACCCGGTGAGATCTAGTAGGGTTTCTGCAGAAGGGTGGCTGCAAGTCTTGTATAGCACTGAGGTACTGGTCACCCCATTTATAGGCAGAAGATAAAGTCTAAAAAGTTGATCACCCATGACATAGAATAAACCTCTATGTTATGATTGTGAAGGTTTGGGATTTTAGGACCCAGTGAGATCTACTAGGGATTTCTGGAGAAGGGTGAGCACAAGTCCCTATAATGCGCATGCAGCTACTGGTCTCCCCATTTCTGGGCAGAAGAAGTCCCGAAAGTTGACCACCGTACACGTATTAAGAACAAAATGACCACCAGTAACAGACCAAACCTCAGTCTATACTGTGATTGTGAAGTTTGGGGATTTTAGGACCCGGTGAGATCTAGTAGGGTTTCTGCAGAAGGGTGGCTGCAAGTCTTGTATAGCACTGAGGTACTGGTCACCCCATTTATAGGCAGAAGATAAAGTCTAAAAAGTTGAACACCAATGCAATTGAGTAAAATTCTGGGCTGTGATTGTGAAGTTTGTGAATTTTAGAACCCAATGAGATTTAGCAAGAATTTCTGGAGAGGGTGGGTGCAAGTCCACATACAGCTCATATAACACCCAGGTAGAGGTCACCCCACTTCTGGGCGGAAGATAAAGTCTAAAAACTTGAGCACCACTGACGTAGTCTAAACCCCTACTGGTCATCCTATTTCTGAGCAGAAGATGAAGTCATGAAAGTTGAGCACCGGAAATTGTGACGTTTCAGGATTTTAGGACCCAGTGAAGTCTAGCAGGGTATTCAGGAGAGCATGGGCACAAGCCCACATACAGCTCAGGCACCACCCAGGCACTGCTCACTCCATTTCTGGGCAGAAGATGAAGTCTAAAAAGTTGAGCACCCATGACATAAAATAAACCTTTATGCTGTAATTGTGAAGTTTGGGATTTTAGGACCCAGTGAGTTCAAGCAGGGATTTCTGGAGAGGGTGGGCACAAGTCCTCATACAACTCACCCAGCACCCTGGTTCTGGTCATCCCATTCTGGGCAGAAGATGCAGTCCAAAAAGTTGAGAGACAGTAACATAGAATAAATCTCCAAACTGTGATTGTGAAATGTGAGATTTTAGGACCCGGTGAGGTCCAGCAGTGTTTTCTGAAGAAGGGTAGGCACATACAGCTACGACAGCACCCAGGTACTGGTCACCCCATTTTTGGGCAGAAGATAAAGTCATGAAAGTTGATCACCAGAAACTGACATTGTTGGGGATTTTAGGACCCATTGAAATCTAGAATGGGTTTTTGGAGAGGGTGGGCACAAGTCCATATACAGCTCCGACAGCACCCAGGTACTGGTCACCCCATTTCTGAGCAGAAGATGAAGTCATGAAAGTTGATCACCAGAAACTGATGTTTTTGGGGATTTTAGGACCCACTGAAATCTAGAAGGGATTGCGGGAGAGGGTGAGCACAAGTCCACACACAGCTCCAACAGCACCCAGGTACTGGTCACCCCATTTTTGGGCAGAAGATGAAGTCATGAAAGTTGATCACCAGAAACTGACATTGTTGGGGATTTTAGGACCCATTGAAATCTAGAAGGGATTTCTGGAGAGGGTGGGCACAAGTCCACACACAGCTCCGACAGCACCCAGGTACTGGTCACCCCATTTCTGAGCAGAAGATGAAGTCATGAAAGTTGATCACCAGAAATTGTGACTTTTTTGGGATTTTAGAACCCATTGAAATGTAGAAGGGATTTCTGGAGAGGGTAGGCACAAGTCCACATACAGCTCAAAGAGCACCCTGGTACTGGTCACCCCATTTATAAGCAGAAGGTAAAGTCTAAAAAGTTGAGCACCCATGAGATTGAGAAAACCTCTGTGCTGTGATCTGGGCAGATGGTGAAGTCTTGAAACTTGACAACCACTGACGAAGACCAAACCGCTGTGCCGTGATTGTGAGATTTTGGGATTTTAGGACCCAATGGGATCTAGCAGGGTTTTCTGGATAGGGTGGGCACGTGTCCATATACACCCAGCTACAGGACACCATCAAGTAAACCTCTATGCCGTGATTGTGAAATTTGGGGATTTTGGAACCAGTGAGATCTAGCGGGGTGTTTTGCTGACAGGGTGGCCACAAGTCCACATACTGCTCAGACAGCATCCAGGTAGGGGTCACCCCATTTCTGGGCAGAAGGTAATATCTAAAAAGTGGAGCGCTCATGACAGACTAAACCTAGTCTATGCTGTGATTGTGACGTTTGGGGATTTTAGGACCCAGTGAGGTTTAGCAGGGTTTTCTGGAGAAGGGTGGGCACACGTCCACACACAGCTCAGACAGCACCCAGGTAGGGGTCACCCCATTTCTGGGCAGAAGATAGAGACTAAAAAGCTGAGAACCCATGACACAGTCTAAACTTCTATACTGTGATTGTGAAGTTTGGAGATTTTAGGACCCAGTGAGGTCCAGCAGGGTTTTCTGGAGAAGGGTGGGTACAAGTCCACATACAGCTCAGACAGCACCCAGGTAGTGGTCACCCATTTCTGGGCAGAAGATAAAGACTACAGAGCTGAGAAGCCATGACACAGACTGAACGTCTATACTGTGATTGTGAAGTATGCAGATTTTAGGACCCAGCGAGATCCAGCAGAGATTTCTGTAGAGGGTGGGCACAAGTCCACATACAGCTCAGACAGCACCCAGGTAGGGGGTCACCCTTCTTTTTGGGTAGAAGATGAGCTCCTGAAGACCATGCAGGTGGACGAAGCTGGATCTGATGGTCACTTGCCCAGGTTGATGTGACCCTGGAGGAGTTCCTGATGTGTCCTCAGCCCAGAGGTGTCCCTGGAAGAAGTCCTTGTTGTCCCAGCCAGGCTGGCAGTGAGTAGAGCCCCCAGCCCTCCCTTCTCTCCTGCTCCTCTCATTAGTCCGAGTCCTCCAGCGATCTTCCTAGCAGTAGGAGAAGTTCTCTGATGGCTTCCTCCGCGCTCCTCCTGCTCCTCCTATGGGGCTCCCTGGTCCTGTCCCGGGCTCAGTATGAACAGTACAGCTTCCGAGGCTTCCCCCGCTCCGAGCTCCGACCGCTGCAGACCACCTATGGCCAAGCCATGCAGCTCTACGAGGCTCAGTCCTGGAAGGAGGCAACCAAGTCCCTGGAGGCCAGCCTGAGGCTGAACCGACTTCTCCAGGACAGCGAGGAGTTCTGCGGACACAGCTGCTCCAAGGAGACCTCCATCCCTGGGCTGGAGGACGAGGAGGACGGGGGGCTGGAGGCCAAGCAGGACTGGAGGATGGAGCTCAGGCTCTTCGGGAGGGTCCTGTCCAAGGCTGTGTGCCTCAGGAAGTGCAAGGCTACCCTTCCAGTCTTCCAGCAACCATACCCAGACCAGGAGACCCTCAAAGCCTTCCAGAGGAGAGACCCCTACCAGTACCTGCACTACACCTACTTCAAGGTGAGGACTTCCATAGCTGGGGGTTGGGGAACCATGGAGTACCGATTTGGGAGCCATGGAGTACCAATTGGGAAGCCATGGAGTAACGATTTGGGAGCCATGGAGTACCGATTGGGGAGCCATGGAGAACCAGTTGGGGAGCCATGGAGAATCGATTGGGGAGCCATGGAGAATCGATTTGGGAGCCATGGAGTACCAGTTGGGGAGCCATGGAGTACCAATTGGGGAGCCATGGAGAACCGATTGGGGACCATGGAATACTGATTGGGGAGCCATGGAGTACCGATTGGGGAGCCATGGAGTACCGATTGGGGAGCCATGGAGTACCAATTGGGGAGCCATAGAGTACCGAATGGGGACCATGGAGTACTGATTGGGGAGCCATGGAGAATCGATTTGGGAGCCATGGAGTACCAGTTGGGGAGCCATGGAGTACCAATTGGGGAGCCATGGAGAACCGATTGGGGACCATGGAGTACTGATTAGGGGAGCCATGGAGTACCGATTGGGGAGCCATAGAGTACCGATTGGTGAGCCATAGAGTACCGATTGGTGACCATGGAGTACCGATTGGTGACCATGGAGTACCGATTGGTGACCATGGAGTACCGATTGGGGACCATGGAGTACCAATTGGGGAGACATGGAGAACCGATTGGGGAGCCATGGAGTACCGATTGGGGAGCCATGGAGTACCAATTAGGGAGCCATGGAGTGCCGATTGGGGAGCCATGGAGTACTGATTGGGGAGCCATGGAAAACCAATTGGGGAGCCATGGAGTACCGATTGGTGACCATGGAGTACCGATTGGGGAGCCATAGAGTACCGATTGGGGACCATGTTGTACCAATTGGGGAGACATGGAGAACCGATTGGGGAGCCATGGAGTACCGATTGGGGAGCCATGGAGTACCAATTAGGGAGCCATGGAGTGCCGATTGGGGAGCCATGGAGTACTGATTGGGGAGCCATGGAAAACCAATTGGGGAGCCGTGGAGTACCGATTGGGGAGCCGTGGAGTACCGATTGGGGAGACATGGAGAACCAATTGGGGAGCCATAGAGTACTGATTGGGGAGCCAATGCAATACACTAACCGATAAATCTGACAATACAATCTGATCGTACAGTCGTTTGTAGTGTAGTGCGTGAACGTGCGCAAAATCAAACCTTCTTGCCACCTTTAGGAAACGACCGCAAAACGTGTCACACTAGCAGTGCCATGCGGTTCGGTGCGCCGTGTCTTTTAAAACAAGAAAAGGTCGGGGGGCTTCTTTCTCTGCGTTTCTCGCGAAAAGGGCATCCCATTGAAATGCATGGACTGCCCCGCACGCATATTTATGAACCAACTTTAGGCGACTCTGCGCATCTGCTGAAGAGCGGTGCGTTTCTATGGGGTTCGGGAACGCATTTGATTATGTGTGCGTTCCCGGACTACACTAGGGTGGACCTAGCATGTTGCGCCAAGCAGGAAGTGCGTTTTTTGCACCATGCACAAAGCGCACGTGAGCGCCTTTGCCACCCGTAGGACAGCCCATTCATTGTAATACACAGAAATGCATGATGCCTGGTGCGACGCTACATTAGTAGGAATGGGGCCTTATGGCAGCCATAGATCGAATGGATGATTTTATAGGTGGGCGCAATTTTGAGCGATCAAATCGCTGCAGGATGAAGGCAAATCAAATGATCAACCCACCATACACACACATTACAAACATCCAACGATGTCATCATCCCGTTTGTTGGTGTCATTGGGAGGTATAGTGCCCCATCTTTGGTGTCATTGGGAGGTATAGTGCCCCATCATTGGTCATTGGGAGGTATAGTGCCCCATTGTTGGTGTCATTGGGAGATATAGTGCCCCATTGTTGGTGTCATTGGGAGGTATAGTGCCCCATCATTGGTCATTGGGAGGTATAGTGCCCCATTTTTGGTGTCATTGGGAGGTATAGTGCCCCATCATTGGTCATTGGGAGGTATAGTGCCCCATTGTTGGTGTCATTGGGAGATATAGTGCCCCATTGTTGGTGTCATTGGGAGATATAGTGCCCCATTTTTGGTGTCATTGGGAGGTATAGTGCCCCATCATTGGTCATTGGGAGGTATAGTGCCCCATTGTTGGTGTCATTGGGAGATATAGTGCCCCATTGTTGGTGTCATTGGGAGATATAGTGCCCCATTGTTGGTGTCATTGGGAGGTATAGTGCCCCATCGTTGGAGTCATTGGGAGGTATAGTGCCCCATCATTGCAAAACGTGGCAAAAAAGCTTTACTGTGCATTTCAGCAGCTTCTGCAGTGAACTCTATTGTAGCAAAAATGCAATTTTTTGCTTTTAACTGCTTCCCTGCATAACTGTACGTGATTTTGTATTTCCGGATAGGGGGCTAGAGCTGTCGATCACTAGGTCCCGGCCAGAGATTCTTCGCTGGCACCCGGCGATCGCCGAGGAACACTGGCAGGGGAGAGGTCTGTATGCAAACAATACAGATCTCTCCCCTGTCAGTACCAGCATGCTGCTTTATATGGCTCTGCATAGCAGAGCTATACAGAGCAGCGTGCTTGCACAGTAAAACACTCCCAGCACACAGTTAACCCGTTGATCGCCTCTCATGTTAACCCCTTCGTGCCCAGTGCCATTAGTACAGTGTCAGTGCTTTTTATTAGCATTGATCATCGTATTGGTGTCACTGGGGATGCCAGTGACATCAAGTCAGTTCCCCCCAGTATCAGAATGCCCGCCGCAGGCCCGCTTTTGTAAAAAAAATAAATTCCAGTATATTTCCCGCCATTTGTAAATGCTATAATTTTCACATAAACCAATAACTTACACCTATTGGGATTTTTTTTAGCAAGGACATCACAAAATACATTTTTAAATTTATGATGAAATTTTATTTTTAACATTTTTTTACTGGACATGTTTAATAGCAAAAAGTAAAAAATATAGTGTTTTTTTCTCAAAATTGTCGGTCTTTTTTTGTTTATAGCGCAAAAAATTAAAAAAACCCGCACAGGCGATCAAATACAACTGAAAGAAAGCTCTATTTGTGGGGAAAAAGGACATAAATTTGATTTGGGTGCAGTGTTGCATGACCGCACAATTGTCAGTAACGCAGCACCGTATCGCAAAAATGGCCTGCTTAGAAAGGGGGGTAAATCCTCCAAGTGATTAAAAAAGTCCCTGACCCTTTCCAAAAACACAGCAGCTGGAAAAAGCATCAATGTGAACATGTTCCATAGGAAACCATGTTAAATGGACCGCAGTGCGTTTCTGCAAAAAGCACTAAAAAACGCATTGGTGTGAACGGAGCCGCAAAGAAGATCAAGCAATCAATCAACAAAATGGGCAAATTGGGAGACTCGTCCTATATGTATGGACACATCTGTGCTTTGTATATCTATGTATTGCAAGGTGACAGGTATTCTTTAGCGTTTTGCGGTGCATTTTGTATTTTGCAGAAACGCTCTACAGTCCGTTTAACATGATTTCCTATGGGACACGTTCACATCGCCGCGTTTTCAACCTGTAAAAGGGTCAGAGACTTTTTTTTAAACGCAAAACGTGTTTTTGGATCATTAGACTTCAATGGAGACGCTGCAGAAATGCATGTAGTGTGTTTTTGATGCATTTTGCGTTTTAATCTGCCCAGCAACAAGTTGGAAAAAAACGCGCAAAACGCACGTGCAGAAAAAATTCAAAATGCATCGAAAAAAGCACTGAAGAAATGGATCAAACGCAAACTGCATAGGTGTGAACGTAGCCTTAAAGTATACAGAAAAACAAAACCTTTCTTCAACTTTGTTTGAATTTCTTGTGTCTCTTTGGGTAGACTTTCCTCCACTTCCTGTCTGAAGACTCAACAGAAAGTGAGAGGAGATCTCTTAACCACTTCGGACGGACGGTGGCAGTGCAGGGTCGGGTTGCTGTTTATAAACGGCCTCCCTGCCCCCTGCTTGTGCGCGCTCCCTGGGAGAGCGCAGCGCCGCAATCCGGTGCTCGCTGTGTCCTCCGGACACAGTGGAATACCGATCATTGGACGGGACCTCTGTGCGAGGTCCCGATCATGTGATCACTGATTGGCCAATCAGGGCATTTTCTACTCCCACTGGCCACATTCTGGCCCCCCGAAAGTTTGACGGCCCTTTATTTTGAGAGTTTGGAGACCCCTGCATTAGTGTGATGGTCGGTGGGAAGAATTACTGATAGCTAAAGAGATCAATGATGTCAGTGGGAAGTTATCGGGGAGGCAGAAATTGATTATTACTCAAAGAACCCTTAGAAACCTCCGGAGGAACCCTAGATGTGAAATTCTGATCTAGAGCACTGGTGCATGACAAGAAGGTCATGGGCCCTGTGGCCCGTGGCCCTGCTTCAGACCTCAGATTGGGTTTGGAGATCAGTGGTCTGCATGCTGAGGGACAGCAGCTCCTATGGGACTGATATCCGGTACCCTCCACCCAGCAGTAAGTCCTTGAAATAAGTCCTCATACTGTGTGCTACATGGGAGTGGTGGGGATCTATTGCTGACTGACTGCACCCATCAATATCCCTGTTACATGGGATCTGTTGCTGTAGAGCTGTGTATGTTGCTAGGTCAGGTCTCCACCCACCAGATCCAGACCCCCCCATGAAGAAAAGGTGAAGTGACATCACAGACCCAAACTGCGGCCCGCGGGACAGATGTGGCCCTTTGCTTGCCTTTATCTGGCCCTCAGGGTACTGATACGAGGTACCATCCCTTCCACTGACACCAAAGACGGGGCACTATTCCTCCCACTGACACCAATGATGGGGCACTATTCCTCCCACTGACACCAACGATGGGGCACTATTCCTTCCACTGACACCAACGATGGGGCACTATTCCTTCCACTGACACCAACGATGGGGCACTATTCCTCCCACTAATACCAATGATGGGGCACTATTCCTCCCACTGACACCAATGATGGGGCACTATTCCTCCCACTGCCACCAATGATGGGGCACTATTCTCTCCACTGACACCAGCAATGGGGCACTATTCCTTCCACTGACACCAACGTTGAGGCACTATTCCTCCGACTGGTACCAATGATGGGGCACTATTCCTCCCAATGACACCAATGATGTGACACTATTCCTCCCACTGACACCAACAACATGGGGTACTATTCCTCCCATTGACACCAATTATGGGGCACTGTTCCTCCCATTGACACCAATGATGGGGCACTATTCCTCCCACTGACACCAATGATGGGGCACTATTCCTCCCACTGACACCAATGATGGGGCACTATTCCTCCCACTGACACCAATGATGGGGCACTATTCCTCACACTGACACTAATTATGGGGTATTATTCCTTCCACTGACACCAACAATGGGGCACTGTTCCTCCCACTGGCACCAATGATGGGACACTATTCCTCCCACAGACATCAACAATGAGGCACTATTCCTCCCAATGACACCAATGATTGGTGCACTATTCCTTCCATTGACTCCAGTCATGGGGTACTATTCCTTCCACTGACACCAACAGTGGAGCACTATTCCTCCTACTGACACCAACAATGGGGCACTATTCCTCCCACTGACACCAATGATGGGGCACTATTCCTCCCACTGACACCAATGATGGGGCACTATTCCTCCCAATGACACCAATGATGGGGTACTATTTCTCCCAATGAAACCAATGATGGGGACACTATTCCTCCCACTGACAGCAATGATGGGGCACTATTTCTCCCAATGACACCAATGATGGGGTACTATTTCTCCCAATGAAACCAATGATGGGGACACTATTCCTCCCACTGATACCAATGATGGAGCACTATTCCTCCCAATGACACCAATGATGGGGTACTATTTCTCCCAATGAAACCAATGATGGGGCACTATTCCTCCCACTGACAGCAATGATGGGGCACTATTTCTCCCAATGACACCAATGATGGGGCACTATTCCTCCCACTGACAGCAATGATGGGGCACTATTTCTCCCAATGACACCAATGATGGGGTACTATTTCTCCCAATGAAACCAATGATGGGGACACTATTCCTCCCAATGACACCAATTACAGGGCACTGTTCCTGCCACTGACACCAATTATTGGGTATTAATCCTTCCACTGACACCAATTATGTATTTTCTTTTTACTTACATTTGGTAAGCCAAGCCCGTGGCATTTTCTACTCCCGCTGACCACAGTCCAGCCCCCGTAAAGACTGAAGGGCTTTGATCGCGCTATAATGCATGATTCATCCAAGGAAGTGTTTTCAGTACAGCCTGGACCCTGTGCTCCAGCTAAAGTAATCTGCCCAATCCTGGTACTTCTGTCCAGAAAGACAACCTCGGCTTTTAGTTCACCTCTGCCTGCTAGAGGTATTGATAGGCCATCATGAGGGGCTAATGCCACCTCCTGATGCCTGTTTTGCATGCCATGCCCATGGCACATGTGCAGCCCCGTCAGGTTGTAATGTTAGAATTTGGATGGGTGGCCGGGGGCAGAAAAAACACAGCTCAGCCGCCTGTTTATTACTGTCTCCTGGCTGCCAGGGTAAAAAAAGACCCCCTGAGCTCGTGTTTGACCTATTTGTGTTTGAGTTTAGCTGTGTTTGTAAACTCATTACAAATTCTTCCTGTGTTATTTATTTTAGAAACACTAAATAAATACTGAGAGAAATAATAATAGCAGCAAAAAAACATAATAAATGAAGATTTTATATAATATAATAAGACACCCAGCAAATAAATATTATAATAAATGTAATAAGACTCGCATTAAAAAATAATCTAATAAATGAAAATGTTATATAATATAATAAAACTCACAGCAAAAAATATTATAATAAATGTAATAAGAATCGCAGTAAAAAATAATCTAATAAATGAAGATTTTATATAATATAATAAGACTCACAGCAAACAATATTACAATAAATGAAGATTTTATATAATATAATAAGACTCACAGCAAACAATATTATAATAAATTAAGATTTTATATAATATAATAAGACTCACAGCAAACAATATTACAATAAATGAAGATTTTATATAATATAATAAGACTTACAGCAAACAATATTATAATAAATTAAGATTTTATATAATATAATAAGACTCACAGCAACAAATATCATAATTGAAGATTTTACATAATATAAGACTCACAGCAAAAAATATTATACTAAATGTAATAAGACTCACAGCAAAAAATCTTATAATAAATGAAGATTTTACATAAGGCTCACAGCAAACAATATTATAATAAATGTAATAAGACTCACATAAAAAAATATAATAAATGAACATTTTACATAATATATTAAAACTTGAAGCAAAAGATAATATAATAAATAAAAATTGTACATAATATAATAAGACTCATAGCAAAAAATAATATATTAAATGAAGATTTTACATAATATAATAAGTCACAACAAAAAATATTATAATAAATGTATTACGATTCACAGCAAAAATATTATAATAATAAATGAAGATTTTACAAAAGACTCACAGCAAAAAATGTTACAATAAATGTAAGACTCACATAAAAAATATAATAAATGAAGATTTGACATAATATAATAAGTCTCACAGCAAAATATATTATAATAAATGAAGATTATATATAATATAATAATACTTACAGCAAATAATATTATATTAAATGAAGATTTTATATAATATATTAAGACTCACAGCAAAAAATATTGAAATGAATGAAGATTTTATATAATATAATAATACTTCCAGCAAAAATAATAATTATTATTATTATTATACAGGATTTATATAGCGCCAACAGTTTGCTCAGCACTTTACAATATAACAGGAGACAATACAGCAACAATACAGTTCAATACAAGAGGGTTAGGAGGGCCCTGCTCCTTGGAGCTTACAATCTAAGAGGGAGGGGCTAGTGGTACAAAAGGCAGTAACTGTGGGGGATGGACTGGTTGGAAGAGTAGAAGATTCCGTTATTAGCTGAGGGCAGGATAGGCCTCCCTGAAGAGATAGATTTTCAGAAATTGCCTAAAAGTGAGCAGAGTAGGCAATAGTCTGATAAATTGGGGTAGAGAGTTCCAGAGGATGGGGGAAGCTCTGGTGAAGTCCTGGAGACGAGCATGGGAGGAGGAGACAAGGGAGGGAGCTAGAGAGTAGGAGGTCTTGCGAGGAGCAGAGAGTACAGTTTGGGTGACATTTGGAGACAAGATTGGTGATGTAATTTGGGGCAGAGTTATAAATGGCTCTATATGTTATGGTTAATGTTTTGAATTTTATCCGTTGGGCAATGAGAAGCCAGTGGAGGGATTGGCAGAGAGGGGTGGCAGATACAGAAAATATTATATTAAATGAAGATTTTACATAATATAAAAAGACTCACAGCAAAAAAAATATAATAAATGAAGATTTTACATAATATAAAAAGACTCACAGCAAAAAAATAATATAATAAATGAAGATTTTACAAAATGTAGTAAGACTCACAGCAAAAAATATAATAAATGTAATAAGACTCACATTAAAAAATATAATAATTTTACATAATATAATAATACTTTCAGCAAAAGATATTATAATAAATGAAGATCTTACATAATATAATAATTCTTGCAGCAAAAGATATTATATTAAATGAAGATTTTACATAATATAATAATTCTTGCAGCAAAAGATATTATAATAAGTTAAGATTTTACATAATATAATAATACTTGCAACAAAAGATATAATAAATGAAGATTTTACATAATATAATAATTCTTGCAGCAAAAGATATAATAAATGAAGATTTTACATAATATAATAATTCTTGCAGCAAAAGATATTATAATAAATGAAGATTTTACATAATATAATAAAACTCACAGCAAAAAATATATGAAACAAAGATTTTATATAATATGACAAAAAAAATCTACTAGTAAATGAGGATGTTATAAAATAAACAGTCACAACAAATGGGAATGTTATATAATAATAAATGAGTATAATAAATGTTATATAACAGGGGCTCATTTAGACTTGTGGTTGGAAGGGTGTTAAAAAATAGGCCCCCCCCCCCCAAAAAAAAAAAAAAAGTATCACTCCTGTCAATGCACTGGGTTGTGTCACGTTGGTGTGGGAATTAGGGGGGGTTAAAACAGGTGGTATGGTGGCACCACATTACCTCCTCACCACTTGTCCAACACCTCTGAGAAGTGTCCTGAACATGGTTTGTTTTTCAGAGGGGCAGGGATTTAGACACACATCTTAATCTTAGCCTAAAAGTTCCAAATAATATAAATATATACATATAAATGAGGATGTGATATACCAGTAACGGCAAAATATCAGTTTTTATCATCGGGAATCTGTTTTGCAATGCAGGTGGCTGCAGTGTGTTGGCGCAGCAATTGTGGGGCTAAAACATGCAGTAAGGGGGGGCCACATTGCTTCCTCGCCTTCTGTTGAATGCTTCTGGAAAACAATCCGAGCCCAGATCGCTTTTCAGAGGCGCGGTGGTTTAGACACAAGTCTAAACTTATCCTAACCGCCACCAACAAAATGTAATAATAAATGAGGATGTTATATAATAGGAAAAGTCACAGTGAACCATCTGTTTTAGAGATGGAGGTCTGTTTTCTTGACTGTCAATAAAGATCAGGAAAGTCTTTGGAATATGTTGTTTGTTTTTCAAAGTTTCTGAGTTTTGCCCAGTGAGAATTTCCAGTGCCCCTTCAGGGGAAGTGTGTAGTTGTGGGCCTGCTCCTGCCTCTAAATCATTCATTGTATTGTGGCTGTACGGTTCACATTTCACAGGGGAGATCAGGGGGGAGCTGCCACGTCTCCAGACATGCAATGACTGCACACGGCAACTTCATCCCCCACAAGTATTTGTGCCGTGTAATATCCAGACACAGACCTGAGCTATACCTCCGTCACTTCCATCTGGACGGCACATCACACATTACAGCTGGGGGAACATTTAGGAGAATAAAGGGATTTATATATATATATATATATATATATATATATATATACTACTCAAAAAAATGAAAGTAACACTTTGAAAACACATCAGATCTCAATGGGGACAAATCTCCTGCTGGATCTCTATACTGATATGGACGGGGTAATGTGTTAGGATGCCCCATCATTTGATGGAAATGAAAATTATCAACCAAGAGAGGACTGAATTCAAAGACCGATAATCAAAGTTAAAAAAATATGCAGCAGGCTAGTTCATATTGGTGAAATTTCATTCAGAATGGTCCTCAGTAGTTTGTATGGCCCCCACATGCTTGTATGCATACCTGACAACGTCGGAGGGGGCTCATAATGAGACGACGGATGGTGTCCTGGGGGATTTCCTCCCAGATGTGGACCAGGGCATCACTGAGCTCCTGGACAGTCTGAGGTGCAACCTGGCGGCGTCGGATGGACCGAGATATGATATCCCAGAGGTGTTCTATTGGATTTAGGTCAGGTGAGCGTGGGGGCCATTCAATGGTATCAATTCCTTCACCCTCCAGGAACTGCCTGCATACTCTCCCCACATGAGGCCGGGCATTGTCGTGCACCAGGAGGAACCCAGGACCCACTGCACCAGCGTAGTGTCTGACAATGGGTCCAAGGATCTCATCCCGATACCTAATGGCAGTCAGGGTGTCATTGTCTAGCCTGTAGTGGTCTGTGCGTCCGTCCATGGATATGTCTCTCCAGACCATCACTGACCCACCACCAAAACGGTCATGCTGAACCATGTTACAGGCAGCAGAACGTTCTCCACGGCTTCTCCAGACCCTTTCACGTCTGTCACATGTGCTCAGGGTGAACCTGCTCTCATCTGTAAAAAGCACAGGGCACCAGTGGCAGACCTGCCAATTCTGGGGTTCAATGGTGAATGCCAATCGAGTTCTATGGTGCCGGGCAGTGAGCACAGGGCCCACTAGAGGATGTCGGGCCCTCAAGCCACCCTTATGAAGTCTGTTTCTGGTTGTTTGGTCAGAGACATTCACACCAGTGGCCTGCTGGAGGTCATTTTGTAGGGCTCTGGCAGTGCTCATCCTGTTCCTCCTTGCACAAAGGAGCAGATACCGGTCCTGCTAATGGGTTAAGGACCTTCTACAGTCCTGTCCAGCTCTCCTAGAGTAACTGCCTGTCTCCTGGAATCTCCTCCATGCTCTTGATATTGTGCTGGGAGACACAGCAAACCTTCTGGCAATGGCACGTATTGATGTGCCATCCTGGAGGAGTTGGACTGCCTGTGCAACCTCTATAGGGTCCAGGTATGGCCTCATGCTACCAGTAGTGACACTGACCCTAGCCAAATGCAAAACTAGTGAAAAACAGTCAGAAAAGATGAGTAGGAAAAAAAATGTCAGTGGCCTTCACCTGTAAAACCATTCCTGTTTTGGGGGTTGTCTCATTGTTGCCCATCTAGTGCACCTGTTGTTAATTTCATTAACACCAAAGCAGCTGAAACTGATTAACAACCCCCTCTGCTACTTACCTGACCAGATCTATATCCCAGGAGTTTCATTGTATTGATGCGATACTCATTTCATTTTTTTGAGCAGTGTATACAGGGCATCCAGAAAGTATTACCTTTTGGCACATTTTATGTCACAGCCGTATTCCATAATTGATTACATTCATTTTTTTTCCTCCACATTCTACAAACAATAGAAAAACAGAAATAACATCATAAGGTCTGCCATGTCTTCTAGATCAATGAGCTGGAGAAGGCGGTGTCGGCTGCTCATACGTTTCTGCAGAAGAACCCCACCCATGAGATGACGCTGCGCTACATGAACTACTACAGGACCTTGCTGGAAGTGGAGGAATTTCTCATCGATTTAGAGGCTCAGCCCTTCGAGGTGAGTCAACTGCGTTCCTTGAGTCCCTGAGACACGGCATATGGAAGAGCTAAATAACATGTTACATTTTTTTTTCAGTTTGCACAAATTAGGAAAATTGTTTAAACAAGCAAAGTCCAGATCATTTCTTGGCTGAAGGAAGTCCAACATCATCCAGCACTTTCCTCCCCAGCAGGGCTGCCATTGGTCCACCACTTTCATTCATTAGATTTTTAGTTCTGTCAGTCGTAGAGGCTCAGCATAACATGTAAGCATCACCGAGGGCAGAGTACATGCTAATGAACCCTGCTTAGGATCACCTGACCTTTCACACTGACACCCACCCATCAAGGCGTTTTTAATTTTTCTGCATAACTTAGCCAAGAGCCAGTCAAGGCCTTGCATCAGGGCTGAGGGCTCTTGCATAGAGGCAGGGTGCTGTGATGTTTTCAGGAAGCTATATACAGCACCCTGTCAGATCCTACCACCAATTATAATATGCCCGCATTGCATAGAGAAACACAGGGACCTAGTAATTACTATCCTGGGACTAAAAAAAAAGTATGTAATGACAACACAAAGATTTTATTTAAAAATGTAGCAGTCAATGAGGAGGGGGAACCAGGGGAGTAAATTGATGGCGCTATATAAGTACCTGAAATAAATATATATATATATACATATATATATATATACAGTATCTCACAGAAGTGAGTGCACACCTCACATTTTTGTAAATATATACATATTTATAGTGTTTTATATCTATCCATCTCTAAACACATAGAGAGAGAGAGAGGGGGGGGGGTATGTATGGCGATAGATAGATAGATAGATAGATAGATAGATAGAAAACACTATAAATATGTATACAGGTTTTATATATATATATATATATATATATATATATATATATATGTATGCAGGTGTATACAGGTATGTATGCAGATGTATAAAGGTTTTATATATATATATATATATATATATATATATATATATATATATATATATAGGTATGTATGGAGATAGATAGATAGAAAACACTATAAATATGTATACAGGTTATATATATATATGTATGTATGCAGGTGTATACAGGTATGTATGTATGTATGCAGATGTATACAGGTTATATATATATATAGGTATGTATGGAGATAGATAGAAAACACTATAAATATGTATACAGGTTATATATATATATATATATATATATATATATATGTATGTATGCAGGTGTATACAGGTATGTATGTATGTATGCAGATGTATACAGGTTATATATATATATAGGTATGTATGGAGATAGATAGATATGTATATATTTACAAAAATGTGAGGGGTGTACTCACTTCTGTGAGATACTGTATATATGATATATATATATATGTGTGTGTGTGTATATAGGTATGTATGGAGAGAGATAAACACTATTTATTTATTTCAGGTACTTATATAGCGCTGTCAATTCACACAGCGCTTTACATACATATATTGTACATTCACATCAGTCCCCAACCCTCAAGGGGTGTACAATCTAAGGTCCCTAACTTACATTCATACATACACATACTAGGGACAATTTAGACAGGATCCAGTTCACCTACCAGCATGTCTTTTGGAGTGTGGGAGGAAACCGGAGTACCCGGAGGAAACCCACACAGGCACAGGGAGAACATGCAACCTCCAGGCAGGTGGTGCCATGGTCGGGATTTGAACCAATGACCCTAGTACTGCCAGGTGGAAGTACTAACCATTTAGCCAGTGTGCTGCCCATATAAATATGTATATATTTATCTTTTCTTATAAATAAAGTTGGGTAGGTGTACACATTAAGCAAGCCTGTATTGGTCTTGATGGAACCCCTTTGTAACGCAGAGCATATTTGTGAAGGCTGTAAAGTCGTACAATGCTGGAGATTTCAGGCGCAGCACAGAAGAGATGGAGCAGGCTTTGCCTCTGTATTACAAAGCATACAACAACTGCTTGACGGGCTGTGAGGGGGTTTCTGAAATGAGAGAGTTTAAAGACTTCTACCCAGCCGTTGCAGGTAATTTGTTATTTTTGTTTTCTACATCACTGCTGCCTAATATACTGTGTGCCTGTCCAGTCTGGCTAGTCCATTGTGACGTGTGAGGATCCTCCTTGGCTCTCCTGCTTGTCTCTACTCTCTGCCCACCACAGGCTTTACCCCTTTTCCCCAATGCAGTTGCTTATTGTGACATTTCCAGAACTAAGATCATGGCCCTAGGGTGTAAGAAGTATGCCTTAAAAATCTTTAACAAAATACCTTGGACGTAGGTACCAGTTACGCCTTGTTTCTTCTTCCACATCACAGCAATTTCTAAAGTTTAGTAGATCCAAGCTACAACTTAAAACTGGTGCAGTGGGCAAGCTTGATGGGGTGCTAACTATTGAGTTGGGCGTACCTCGTACCTGTTAAGCCTTGTTTCTCCCTCCACATCACAACTGTGAAGCCACTATTATCAAGGAGAAAATAGCAACTCTAGACCAGGGGTAGGCAACCTTTCAGAGGTCGAGATCCACCTGGATCAGATGGAGGAAATCAAAGATCCCCAAAAGAAGGGGGCATGCCCTTAAAAAATTAAATATGAAGCCCCCAATAAAAACATAGCATAGTGTCCTGTGTCCCCTTCTATCTACAGTAGTGTCCTCTGCTCCCCTTCACATCACCCCCCCCTCCCCACACAGTAGTGTCCCCCCTCCCCCCACATTAGTGTCCTCTGCCTCCCCTTAGCAGTTTCCCACCCCCTTCACATCACCCCCCACTATAATGTCCTCTGCCCCCCATAGCAGTCTCCTCTGCCTCCCATAGCAGGGTCCTTTGTCCACCTTCACATCGCTCCCCAACTAGTGTGTCCTCTGCTTCCCCCCCTCCATAGCAGTGTTCTCTGTTCCCTTCACATCATTCCCCTCCCCAACAGTAATGTCCTTTGCCCCCCACAGTAGTTTCCCCCCTCCCCTCCCCTCCCCCACAGTAGTGTCCTCTGCTCCCCATACAGTAGTGTCCTCTACCTCCCCATAGCAGTTTCCTGCCCCCCTTCACATTACCCCCCTCCTACTATAATGTCCTCTGCCCCCATAGCAGTCTCCTCTGCTCCCCCCCGTAGCAGTGTCCTCTGTCCCCCTTGACATCACCCCCCAACTAGTGTCAACTAACATCTCTAGTAACACCAATACAGTGATCACTGCTAATAAAAAGCACTGACACTGTCCTAATGGCACTGGGTATGAAGGGGTTAACATGAGGGGCGATCAAAGGGTTAACTGTGCGCTGGGAGTGTGTGCTTTACTGTAAAAGCATGCTGCTTTGTATGGCTCTGCTATGCAGAGCCATACAAAGTAGTGTTCTTGAGCTGACAGGAGAGCGATCTGTATTGTTTACATACAGACCTCTCCCCCGTCAGTGATACTTGGTGATCGCCAGCTGCCAGCAGGGAACCACCGGCTGGGACCCGGTGTTCGACAGCTGAGGCTGCCAATAGCAGCGCGGGTAGGGGGCACGCGTGCCCCCTACTTGGGTATGCAAATCACACATATATATATATAGATATATATATATATATATGTGTGTGTGTGTGTGATTTTGCGCAGCCCTGCTGCCCTGTAGCAGTATTTCTGCTATAGGGCGGCAAAGCGGTTAAAACTGGTGCAGTAGGTAAGCTTGATGGGGTTCTAACCATTACTGAACTATTAAATGTGTGTCTTTCTTCGTTGTCCTCTTCCATTCAGATCATCTGACCGATGTCCTGGAATGTAAAGTGCAGTGTGAGCCTAGCCTGACCCCCAATGTTGGAGGATATTTGGTTCACAAGTTTGTGGCCACCATGTACCACTACCTGCAGTTTGCCTATTACAAACGTAAGTAATGACCACGGACCGTGCGCTGTGAGGCTAAAGCTGGCCATGGATGGAAGATGAATATTTAGGAATTGAAGTTCCACACCATAATATTCAAGTTCAAACACAAGTGTTTTCCAACGGTAAAATGTTCCCAAAGCCAACCCCTGTTCATGTTTCTGAGAGGGAGACACAGCCCCTGAAATGCGTTGCCTTTGTGTGCATTTTACAAATGGAAATGCAGCACAGTGGCTAAGTGGTTAGCACCGCCTGGCAGTACTAGGGTCAGTGGTTCGAATCCCAACCATGGCACCACCTGCCTGGAGTTTGCATGTTCTGCCTGTGCGGGTGTACTCCAGTTTCATCCCACCCTCCAAAGACATGCTGGTAGGTGAATTGGCTCCTGTCTAAATTGGCCCTATTATGTGTATGTATGAATGTAAGTTAGGGACCTTAGATTGTACACCCCTTGAGGGTTAGGGACTGATGTGAATGTACAATATATATGTAAAGTGCTGCGTAAATTGACGGCGCTATATAAGTACATGAAATAAATAAATAACTTATGTTTGGACAGTGTGGCAATATAATTCCTCTTTCTTCATCCCAACAACAACCCAAGGTGATCATGGAAGCTCTATGGTGTAGAAGCAGCCAGCCTAACATTCAGATATTCTACATTTACACCCTAAGGCTAGATTCACACCTAAGCAGGTTGCGTTTGAGGTGTTTCTGCGTTGCATTTTTGATGAGTTTTGCATTTTTTTTTCTTGTTGCTGGGCAGATTTAAAATGCAAAATGCATCAAAAACCCAGTAAAAATGCTTTTCTGCCGCATTTCCATTGAAGTCTATAGAACCAAAAACGCAGCTTTTTACATTCAGAAAAGTCCCTGACCCTTTCCAAAAAATGCACCGGCTGCAAACGTAGAGATGTGAACGTCTCCCATAGGAAATCATGTTAAATGGACTGCACTGCGTATCTGCAAAACGCTGCAGAAAACTATTAGGTGTGAACCTGGGGTTAGGCTGTATCCACGTGAGATGTTTTGCGACATTGACTTGAATTGCCTGTCAGCGACCAGCAGGCCAATGAAGTACCGACTTTTGACACATAGCCAAGTGCGTTTGACAATGCGCATTTTTTGCGCAGAAAACGCATGACAAAACACACAATTGTTTATGTATAAACTTATTGTACATATATATAGTGCAGCGCTGAAATGTGATAAAATTAGTGTAAATTCATAGAGTCTTTCTTGTGACAATAAAACCAAATATGTGCAGGTCTTCTCCTCATTAGGTGACTGGAAAATAGCAAGATTGCGCACTCACCGACCGCACATTTTAAATGCGCCTGTGTATGATACAATCCAAAAGACCAGCCAGGTATGCAGCTCCAGAAACCACACGGATCCTCCCTCTCCAACACTGACATCCGCCTTGGGTGTAGCAATATCTCTAGATCCAGAAGCCCTCTTGCCTCAGATAGATAGACAGGGATCCCCCTTCTGGTTCCAGACACCCCAAGAATGGAAGATGTATATCTGCACCCTCCAACAGGAGAGTCAAGAAAAAAGGGGGAACGCCAATAGTGTGGTAGTTTCAAAACTTTATTGGAGCAATAATGCCTGGGTCATATGCACATACACATCCATACACCATTAGCCAATAACGGACAGGTAGGTATGAAAAAGAAATTGTACTAACCCGGCAATGGTATAAAACAAAGACCACTGGACCTCCTCGTGGTCTCAGTGGTCAGGAAGTCACACTTGTTACTTGGCTCCTCCTGAGGCCTTTCGTGCAAAAAGCACTTCTTCAGAGGATGGACGTTATTGGCTAATGGTGTATGGATGTGTATGTGCATATGACCCAGGCATTATTGCTCCAATAAAGTTTTGAAACTACCACACTATTGGCGTTCCCCCTTTTTTCTTGACTCTCCTGTTGGAGGGTGCAGATATACATCTTCCATTCTTGGGGTGTCTGGAACCAGAAGGGGGATCCCTGTCTATCTATCTGAGGCAAGAGGGCTTCTGGATCTAGAGATATTGCTACACCCAAGGCGGATGTCAGTGTTGGAGAGGGAGGATCCATGTGGTTTCTGGAGCTGCATACCTGGCTGGTCTTTTGGATTATATCATACACAGGCGCATTTAAAATGTGCGGTCGGTGAGTGCGCAATCTTGCTATTTTCCAGTCACCTAATGAGGAGAAGACCTGCACATATTTGGTTTTATTGTCACAAGAAAGACTCTATGAATTTACACTAATTTTATCACATTTCAGCGCTGCACTATATATATGTACAATGTCTCTGTTATGAGGTTTAGTGATCCCTTGAAGTGTTCCAGCAGCTATTTTTCTGAGCGCTCGCTATATCCACAATTCATTTATGTATAAACTTATGTTTGGGGCGCCATTAAGAAATCATGCAAGCACGCTGTGCGTCTTGAGAAGCACGGGTACAAATGTGCATTTCTGCCCATATTTCCATTAGCTTAGGTATGAATGCAGAATTTAGGATCTGCCCAAGAAGAAGTGGATAAAGAGGACCTGTGACGTCACCGGACCAAAGACCTCCATGGTAACCTTTGGCAGGCAGATCAGTCGTTTTCTTACAGTGGATCTGGGCAGTACTGCGGCTCCATTATGGGGAAGATGAAGTCATTTACTGAATATTACCAAGTACTAGAATGTATATTATAGAGCAGTGGTCTCCAAACTGCAGCCCGGGGGCCAGATGTAGTCCTTTGCTTACCTTTACCTGGCCCTGGGGCACTTTTTTTGATAAAAGGCACTATTCTCCCCACTGACACCAACAGTGGATAATTATTCCTCCCACTGACACCAATGATGGGGCACTATTCCTCCCACTAACACCAGCATTGGGCACTATTCCTCCCACTGTCACCAATGATGGGGCACTATTCCTCCCACTGTCACTAATGATGGGGCACTATTCCTCCCACTGACACCAATGATGGGGCACTATTCCTCCCACTGACAGCAATGATGGGGCACTATTCCTCCCACTGACACCAATGATGGGGCACTATTCCTCCCACTGACGCCAATGATGGGGCACTATTCCTCCCACTGACGCCAATGATGGGGCACTATTCCTCCCACTGACGCCAATGATGGGGCACTATTCCTCCCACTGATACCAATGATGGGGCACTATTCCTCCCACTGACGCCAATGATGGGGCACTATTCCTCCCACTAACACCAACATTGGGCACTATTCCTCCCACTGACACCAGTGATGGGGCACTATTCCTCCCACTGACAGCAATGATGGGGTACTATACCTCCCACTGATACCAATGATGGGGCACTATTCCTCCCACTGATACTAATGATGGGGCACGATTCCTCCCACTAACACCAGCATTGGACACTATAACACCCACTGATACCAATGATGGGGCACTATTCCTCCCACTGACACCAATGATGGGGCACTATTCCTCCCCCTGACACCAATGATGGGGCACTATTCCTCCCACTGTCACCAATGATGGGGCACTATTCCTCCCACTGATACCAATGATGGGGCACTATTCCTCCCACTGACACCAATGATGGGGCACTATTCCTCCCACTGACACCAATGATGGGGCACTATTCCTCCCACTGATACCAACAATGGGGCACTATTTCTCCCACTGACACCAATGATGGGGCACTATTCCTCCCACTGACACCAATGATGGGACACTATTCCTCCCACTGACACCAACGATGGGGCACTATTCCTCCCACTGATACCAATGATGGGGCACTATTCCTCACACTGACTTGCAAATCGCATGCCAAGTCGCACCCTATTTACTGCTCCTCTTTCCTGTCTTGGAGCTGTCATGTTCTTATCATATTGCATGTAAAGGATTCCAATATAGATTTCATCCACCACCATCACTCAACCCTCCTAGATTGTAAGCTGTAACAAGCAGGACCCTCTGTTTCCTCTTGTACCAAATTGTATTGTAACTGTAAAGTCTACCTTCATTTTGTAAAGTGCTGCGCAAACTGTTGGTGCTATATAAATCCTGTATAATAATAATAATAATGCTGTTTTCATTCTAATTTTTTTTTTCATAGTTAATGATGTGAAGAATGCGGTTCAGTGTGTGTCCAGCTACATGCTGTTTGACCCTACAGATACGGTGATGCAACAAAACCTGGCGTATTACAAGTTCTACAAGGAGAAGTGGGACCTGGAGGACTCCGATTTCAATCCTAGAGAGGTAACCCTCAATGATATCAATCGAAATGTGTGGGATTTTTTTAATCGGTCTTCTCTATTGAAAAAAAAAAAAAAAAAAGAGTTGTTGTTGGAGAATTTATTTTTAATAAAGATTTAAAAATCAGTATTTTATGTGGATGCAACATTTTTCTATGTTTGTCATTTTAAATCTAGAGATTTTTAGATATTTATTTTATTAATTATTTATTTATTTCAGGTACTTATATAGCGCCATCAATTTATACCACACTTTACATATATATTGTACATTCACATCACATTGAGGTAACCCTCAATGATATCAATCGAACTGTGCGGGATTTTTTTAATCGGTCTTCTCTATAAAAAAAAAGAGTTGTTGGAGAATTTATTTTTAATAAATATTTAAAAATCAGTATTTTATGTGGATGTAACATTTTTATATGTTTGTCATTTTAAATCTAGAGATATATAGATATTTATTTTATTTATTATTTATTTATTTCAGGTACGTATATAGCGCCATCAATTTACGCAGCGCTTTACATATATATTGTACATTCACATCACATTGTGGTAACCCTCAATGATATCAGTCGAAATGTGTGGGATTTTTTTTAATCGGTCTTCTCTATAAAAAAAAAGTAATGTTCTGAGTGAGTTGTTACTGGAGAGTTTATTTTTAATAAATATTTAAAAATCAGTATTTTATGTGGATTTTAAATCTAGAGATTTATAGATATTTATTTTATTTATTATTTATTTATTACAGGTACTTGTATAGCGCCATCAATTTACGCAGCGCTTTACATATATATTGTATATTCACATCAGTTCCTAACCCTCAAGGACTGTACAATCTGAGGTGTAGAAATTAGAATGAGCTACAATGCAATTATTCCCCTTCCAGATATCATTCATGAAGGAAATACAATGTTCTCAGTAAGCCGGCCCACCCACATGGGTCCTTTTTATACCAAACAATTGCTGTGCCTCACAAATAACCCCCATAATATGTATAATATATGGATGATCAGCAGCCCCATCTTGTGGCCATAATGCAGAATTTTCCAGAGGGAGATATTTCAGGAAAATTTCACATTATGGCCACTAGATGGAACTGATGATCATAGGAAAAAAAAAAATAAGACACATTAGGGCGATGCTGAGTGTCTGGGGTCTGCAGCTGTGATGACCGGATATATGTAGCTACACAAGGAAACTGGAACCAAACAATATATAATAGTAAGTCAATTATGTAACAGCAAAGCAAAAAGACTTGCACACGCTAGCAAATAGCGAACATAAACAACAAGGGAAAAGGATATTTTCTCAGTCACTGACCTGATCATAGCTTGCAGACCAGATTTTGTTTTTTACTTTTGATGGCACTATTTATCCCCTACAGGAGGCCCTGATTTATCACAACCAGACTGTGCGCCACAAGGAACTGATGCAGTTTGCTCACGATTTTCTCCGTCGGGATGATGACGAGGTAAAAGCTGGAAAGTAGCATTAAAGTGAATCTCTCATAACAACCATGCAAAGTAATAGGTTCATTGATCGGCCAGCCAGACTCTTTCATGTGAGCATTCCGATCTGGTCCTCCTGTCCGTTTTTTAGGTGGACCTGATTGGACCCTTCACTCTGCTCTATGGAGCAGTAGGTGTAAATGGGCTTTATGGTCCGTTTACACCCACCTACTTCCAATTTGATCCGTCCAAAAACGTACGGAAGGGGATCAGTTCCCCTCCGTCTGGGCAGAACGGATTGAAGGGCACTGTAATAGGTTCATTGATCGGCCAGCCAGACTTTCACGCGAGTATTCCAATCTGGTCCCCCTGTCCATTTTTCAGGTGGACCTGATTGGACCCTTCACTCTGCTCTATGGAACAGTAAGTGTAAATGGGCTTTATGGTCCATCTACACCCACCTACCTCCAATTCGATCCGTCAAAAACGTACGGAAGGGGATCAGTTCCCCTTCATCTGGGCGGAACGGATTGAAGGACACTGTAATATGTTCATTGATCGGCCAGCCAGACTTTCACGCGAGTATTCCAATCTGGTCCTCCTGTCCGTTTTTCAGGTGGACCTGATTGGACCCTTCACTCTGCTCTATGGAGCAGTAGGTGTAAATGGGCTTTATGGTCCGTTTACACCCACCTACCTCCAAATTGATCCGTCAGAAACGTATGGAAGGGGATCAGTTCCCCTTCGTCTGGGCGGAACAGATTGAAGGGCACTATAATAGGTTCATTGATCGGCCAGCTAGACTTTCACGCGAGTATTCCAATCTGGTCCTCCTGTCCATTTTTCAGGTGGACCTGATTGGACCCTTCACTCTGCTCTATGGAGCAGTAGGTGTAAATGGGCTTTATGGTCCATCTACACACACCTACCTCCAATTTGATCCATCAAAAACGTACAAAAGGGGATCAGTTCCCCTCCGTCTGGGCGGAACAGATTGAAGGGCACTGTAATAGGTTCATTGATCGGCCAGCCAGACTTTCACGCAAGTATTCCAATCTGGTCCTCCTGTCTGTTTTTCACGTGGACCTGATTTGACCCTTCACTCTGCTCTATGGAGCAGTAGGTGTAAATGGGCTTTATGGTCTGTTTATACCCACCTACCTCCAATTCGATCCGTCAAAAACGTACGGAAGGGGATCAGTTCCCCTCCGTCTGGGTGGAATGGATTGGAGGGCACTGGGGTGTAAACGAACAGCCAGACTGTGTCTGTGTCTGTTCTGCATAGGTGGAGCCGGGATGGACCTGTCATCCACCAGCTCAGCAGAGTATCACTAGACAGATCGCCAGATTGCTGAGCAAGAGGAGTCTGCCCCATGGAAAGGGGCCTAAAGCTTTTGGAAGCTCTTGGTACTTCTGAGTATGGCGATAATTTTATCTTCATCCTTGATTGGACAAAGTGAAAGGTTAGCCTAGTAGTCTTGTGAAAATGTATGTAAAAACAATTTGTTTTTCTTGTCCACTGTTGAGTTTTACAGCCATTCAGGAGAGGATTGGCTACTGGCAAACAAAAAAAAAAATTGCTGGCCAGCATGCTCTAATTTTCTTGCTAGGTGTCCTATGAGGATGGATATCTTCTTCAGCTCTGCTCGGAAAAGGTCTTTTCTTTTCTGCATGGGAATTTGTGGTCATTCCAACTGTTTTATGGCGTTCTGGTAGATCATCTTCAGTGTTCTTTTTTGTTTGTAGTCATTCCCCTCTAGCGGTGGCCATCTCTGTCCAGGTCTTGAGCATCAGGTTGATTTTCTGTGCCCTCCCTCCAGTAGTGTTGGCAGGTCCCCCTGTCTGGTAGGGGGGCTTTCCTTCATCCATGTCAGGGCTGGGTTCCTGCTACTAAATGAGCAGCTCTTTTCTTTCAGTACTCACAAGCTGCTCAGCTGTTGGTTAATTACAACCCACTCGTCTCCACAGTGACTCTCCTGGATACCATTACCTGCCTCATTAGTCTAACCTACAGCCAGCCCTTTTTGCTATTTTACCAGTTCACCTCATTTTCTCCTTGCCCTTGCGTGGTCTATGATCTCCAGTGTGTTCCTGCCTGTGTTCCTGTGCTGGCTGACTTCTCTTCCGATTTATGTTCCTGATTTTTGCTCCTGACTACACTGACTCCTGGTTTTCTGACTCCGGCTTGCCTGTTTTCCCGCTCTGGCTTCCAAACCCTGGCTTCTATTTTTGACTACGTTCCTAAACTGTGTTATTTTTGCCATTTCATTAAAGGTGTGATTTTAATTGCACTTTCTGTCTCCGCTTGGTTTATGGTTCCTTACAATACAGTTTCAGATGTGGGCATTGGTCTTTCAGACAGCTTTGGAGCTTCTGGCAGATCTTGTTGGACCTATTCATGGTTGTTGCTGTGTTGCCCAAACCTCAGCTGGACTGCTGTTGGGCGTCTCAGGCGATGCCTCCTGTCAAACTTTTCAGGCCAATTTAAATTTGCTGCGGCAAGTGTACTATACTGTCTGGCTGCAATGTTATCATTTAGGTGGGACAGGTTTGACAGGTACATAGGGATGGACGCGTGGACCTGGATGCACAGGCTTTGCATCAGGAGCCATGCACCCGTCCCTGTCAACCTGTCAGTTTTGGCTGTGCAGGTGGGTCCATACATCTGACACATATCCATTCACTTTATATGCTGCCTGCATGCAGCTCAGTACTAGTACAACAATTAAACAAATGGCCCTGCACACTGTACAAGGCTGAGCGCCCATTTGAATGTGTCCTTATCATGCATATTATACAATGTGATTGTTTCTATTAGTGTTTATTGTTGCTTATATTACATCGGTGTGTGTGAACCCTGAAGGTGACTTGTCATCTACTCAAATGACACGCAATTGCATGACAGCTGGTAAGACTAGTAAAAAGTTTAAATAACTCGGTGTCATTTGGGTAAATGACAACCCACAATAAGGCTTCAGTCAATGTCATTATTGTTACAGTTGTGGTTCTGTAATTCTCCTTTTCATTTACAAGACCACAAACAGGTTTGGCACTATGCAAAGTAATCCTCGTTATTCATAATTACACTGTATACTGTATTTTAGTGCTTCACAAGGACCATGCTGGAGTTGGCGGACTCACTGAGTAAGCAATAGTTTAAAGTGGTTGTAAATCCTTATTTATACCAAGTGAAGTGACTAGCCATAGAGATGAGACAAATCCTCCTACGTAACCCTGCCATACCTGTTTATCTGCAACCATCTCTTTTCTATAGCCAATTTAAAGTCCAGAATTTATACAGATTTTTTGAGCTTTCAGAAAGCAGGGGGTAGAGAGCTGAAGTTACATCAGTGAAGAGAGCTCTGAGAGCTGATTGGAGGGAAGGGACACAACCCCTTCACACAGCATATAGGAACAGAGCTGAGGCTGCCAATCACAGGCTGTGTGCTGGAGCTCCATTCTCTTTTTATCTCTTGGTGTCAGGAACACTTATCAGAAGTGATTTATACAGATAGTAGAGGAATGAGGCAGAAGACATAAATTATATTTAGTGCTCTGAACTGAGAGAAGTACACACTATAGAGGGATATGCTTTGTTCATATTTCATGTTGGAGGTTTACAACCACTTTATTATGAGTATTCTACATAACTGAGCATCCATTGTAAATATAGGGAGGATACTGTTCAGCTTTAGTTAAACAGCCCTGGTGGGTATAGGGCAGGGGTCTCCAAACTATGGCCCTCCAGGTTTTGAGGAACTGCAAGTCCCATAAGGCCATTCAAGATTCTGACAGCTACAGGCAAGACTCCCAGAGGCAGAGGCATGATGGGACTTGTAGTACTTCAACAGCTGGAGGGCCATAGTTTGGAGACTCCTGGTATAGGGGGAATAATGCAGAACATAGGAAGAAGATTAGCAATCAGGCATTTGTCCCACTGCTCACTCTTCCTTGCCTGTCCACCATTGATTTCCTTGCCTGTCCACCATTGATTTCCTTGCCTGCCCACCATTGATTTCCTTGCCTGCCCACCATTGATTTCCTTGCCTGTCCACCATTGATTTCCTTGCCTGCCCACCATTGATTTCAGGTAGTCGATAGCTAACTATGCCCATTTAGACACCAGATGTGTCAGATACATGTGCCTCCCACCTTCCTTAGCCCCCTAACCTAATCTAATCTAGATACCTCTCAACAAAGACCTCACTTACCTCTCAGTGGCCATAGCTGCCTGCTCTGGTATTTACATTCTCGGCCTGAGACCTGCTGCATATCCACGATGACTTTACATAGACTTGAATAGGGCTGTAATCCAATATGGCGCCATTCCAGTGTATGGAGTGTCATCGTATGGGCATAGCTTGAGATGATTTGGGACCTGGGGACCAGAGGAAGCCACTGCTGTTCTGTGTTAAGTCAAGGGGGGGGGGGGAATAGAAAGTATAGGTTGGGTTTTTAAGGGTTTTTTTGAAAAATGTATTTATTTTTTAAGGGCTGGTGTTGATGACTGTTTGAAATTCTAGCCAATCTCCATATACAGCAAGCTGTGCCTATCCCAGCCAGAGTAGCACCCCCATTGTGCATTGTACAATACACTGACTATATGTATTATTAAACTGTACAAGGAGTGGTCCTTTTGTAAACCTGGTGTTTTGCCAGGGAACATTAATTATTTATTTAATTAATTTCAGGTACTTACAGTTGCAAGAAAAAGTATGTGAACCCCTTGGGATTACGTGGAGTTTTGCACGAATTGGGCATAAAATGTGCTCTGAACGTCATCTAAGTCACAACAATAGAAGAACACAGTCTGCTGAACATAATAAAACACAAACATTAGATGTTGCCATGGTTTAATTGCACATAACATGTAAACATTCACAGTGCAGGGAGGAAAAAGTATGTGAGGCCCTAACTTAATGACTTCTCCCAGAGCTAATTGGAGCCAGGAGTGAGCCAACCTTGACTCCAATCAGTGTGATGATATTGGATGTGTTGCTGACAGCTGTCCTGCCCTTAAAAAACACACACCTGTTTTGGGTTTACTGGTTTCAAGAAGCACTGTCTGATGTGAACCATGCCTCGCAGAAAAGAGCTCTCAGAAGACCTACGATCAAGAATTGTTGACTTGCATGAAGCTGGAAAGGGTTACAAAAGTATCTCCAAAAGCCTTGATGTTCATGTGTCCACGGTAAGACAGACCGTCTACAAATGGAGAAAGTTTAGCACTGTTGCTACTCTCCCTAGGCATTGTCGTCCTGTAAAAATGACTGCAAGAGCACAGCGCAGAATGCTGCATGAGGTAAAGAAGAATCCCAGAGTGTCAGCTAAAGACCTACAGAAATCTCTGGCACATGCTAACATTTTTGTTGACACATCTACAATAAGGAAAACATTAAACAAGAATGGAGTACATGGGAGGACACCACGGAGGAAGCCATTGCTGTCCAAAAAGAATATTGCAGCACGTTTGAAGTTTGCAAAAGAGCACCTGGGTGTTCCACAGCACTACTGGCAAAATATACTGTGGACAGATGAAACCAAGATTGAGTTGTTTGGGAAGAACACACAACACTATGTGTGGAGAAAAAAAGGCACAGCACACCAACATCAAAACCTCATCCCCACTGTAAAACATGGCGGAGGGAGCATCATGGTTTGGGGCTGCTTTGCTGCCTCAGGGCCTGGACGGATTGTTGTCATTGATGGGAAAATGAATTCCAGAGTTTATCAAGACATTTTGCAGGAAAACGTACGACCATCTGTCCGCCAACTGAAGCTCCGCAGAGGATGGGTGATGCAACAGGACAATACCCCAAAGCATACAAGTAATTCAACAAAACAATGGCTGCAACAGCACAGAATACGCCTTCTGGAGTGGCCCAGTCAGAGTCCTGACCTCAACCCGATTGAAATGCTGTGGCATGACCTTAAGAGAGCGATTCACACCAGACATCCCAAGAATATTGCTACACTGAAACAGTTTTGTGAAGAGGAGTGGTCCAAAATGACTCCAGATCATTGTGCAGGTCTGATCTGCAACTACAGGAAATGTTTGGTTGAGGTTATTGCGGCCAAAGGAGGGTCAACCAGTTATTAAGTCCAAAGGTTCACATACTTTTTCCTCCCTGCACTGTGAATGTTTACATGTTATGTGCAATTAAACCATGGCAACATCTAATGTTTGTGTAGTATTATGTTCAGCAGACTGTGTTCTTCTATTGTTGTGACTTAGATGACGTTCAGAGCACATTTTATGCCCAATTCATGCAAAACTCCACGTAATCCCAAGGGGTTCACATACTTTTTCTTGCAACTGTATATAGCGCCGTCAATTTTCTCAGCGCTTTACATATATATTGTACATTCACATCAGTCCCTAACCCTCAAGGGGTGTACAATCTACATATAAATCTAAGGTTCCTAACTCACATTCATACATACTAGGACCAATTTAGATGGGAGCAAATTAACCTACCAGCATGTGAAGATGCTTTTACCCCCTTCCCGTCCAGGACAATTTTCAGTGTTGTCACACTTTGAATGACAATTGCGCGGTCATGCAACACTGTACCCATATGAATTTTTTAGCATTTTTTTGAGAGAGATAAAACTTTATGTTGGTGGTATTTATTCACCACTGGAGTTTTTTTTCTTTTTTTGCTATATAAATGAAAAAGTCCAAAAATGTTGAAAAAAGTGTTTTTCTTATACAATTTTGCAAATAAATAATCTTTCTATATAAATCTTGGCCAAAATGTATTCAGTTATCTTTTTAGTAAAAAAAAATAAATAACCCATATTAGTTTATAACCAAAAATTATAATTTTTCAGAAAATTATTTTTACATTTTTATTTTATTTTTTTATATTATTAATGTTTTTTCTTTTTTTTTAACATACTATCACCCTACCACAGTGACACTGTACTACTTTTATTTATTTATTTTTATATTATTATGTTTTGGTTTTTTTTACATACTGTCATCCTACAAGTACAGTGTCACCATGGTGACACTGTACTACTTGTGGGGGGTGATGAAGATTTTTTTTTTTTACACTGATTGCTTTTACACCCATAAAGGCTGTAAAAGCAATCATTTCTCCTTCTCTCTGGCTGCATTCTTGCAGCCATTGAGAAATACTGTGAGAGCTGTGATTGGTCACAGCTTGTCACATGGTACAAGGCTGTTATGATTAGCCTTGTACCATGTGACCTCTGTGACCATTCACAGATTTCACACGTAGTAAGCAATGATTTCAGAAGTGACATCTTGCTTACTACTAGTCATGTTATCACTGATTTGGCCAATCAGTGATCACATGATCGGGACCTCACACAGAGGTCCCGTACAGCGTTCTGTGTTCTGCTGTGTTGTCCAGACACAGCGGACACCGGATCACGGTGCCGCACGTTCCCAGGGAGCGCACACAGTCCAAAATGGCGGGCACCGTTTATGAACGGCAACCCGCTCCTGCACTGCCCCCGTCCAGCCATTTATATACATGGGCCGGACGGGAAGTGGTTAAAGGCTGTCTACATGAGTCCTTAGGCAGATGCCTCACCTCCCATCCTGCCCAGCGATAGTTCCCCTGAAATTTCAATGCATGTACCAATGTTCTAAAATGTGTACATTTATATATTACAGATTGAAGTCGGAGCGGTCCAGGACACAGGACCAACCCCATCTGATACAGAATTTGAAGGGGAAGGAGACTATGAGGAAGGGATTTTTGCTGAGTGGTGGACAGAACCGAAGTCAAAAGGAGACTTAGCTGACAAACCAAACTTAAAATAAAGCTTCTGGTCTACACGTGGATTTATATGAGCCACACCAAAGACAACACAAAGTGCCCAGTGTACATAATTCAAGGAACATTCCGATGCTAAAAAAGCCAAACCATTCCACAAGCTGTAGAAAACAATTTTCATCATGATACCAACATGAAGACAGTGTAAATATATTGGTTCTATATAAAATTCCAAGGAATCGTTTTTTAGGGGTTTTTTTTAGAATTTTTCAGTGTTCTTCTGAAGAGACCACCATTGGTCCAGTCTCACTTCTTGCAGGCCCACCCTTCTAGCTTTCTTGGCTTACAAAGGGATATTGGGAAGAAGAATATTGAATGGACTTTTTAGGCAGTGCCACGTCCCTAAAGTGAGATATTGGGAAGAATATTGAAAGGAATTTTTTTTTAGGGATACACCAACCACAAACTGTAAGATGTTATTTTTTTATGGAGAAGAGGAATCTGTTGGCACTTTGTTGGTTTTGTTGTGTTGGTTGTAATTGTCTGAAAGATGCTTCCCTTTAACAAGCCTACCACCAAGGGTTTCAGGACTAGCCAGAAGATATAATCCCACTCATTGTGTTGTTCCCTTAGGCCTTATCTGTGCCGGATATTCCTGCATCATCTCCAGTGGTATCCCCTTATTGGGCTTCCTCCTGTACCCCTTTAACTAGAGGGTAAGGTGGCTCCTCCATTCCCATTTGTTCAAGGAGTAATAAAAGGAATTGTAAAATGCCATCCACACCTTGTTTTTTTTTTTCTATCCTCCAGAATTTCTTGCTCTTTTGCTGACATATGGCTTCAGTATTCCTTTAATCTTTGTTAATTTTTATTATGTCTTTTCTGAAGTGTTCATGATATGTTGCATGTCTTATAGTTGGGTTGGTAAGGCAAATTAAAAAAAAAAAAATCACAAAATGGAATACTAAAAATTAAATATTAAAAATAAATGGAAGTTCTCCTGTCTACTTTGAAGCTAAAGAAAGGAACAAGAAACCTAAGCAGAAGAGGAACAAAAGTTTATCATGTAGATGCAAACTGCAGGAGTGTGGCATGGTCCACCGCAACTGTTTAACCCCTTCATGCCTAAGGGTAAAACAAATTTTAAAGCCTAATAAAAATTTACAATGTTGACATGTGTTAGTAAAACCATACATATCATCACAACTGCTTTGTACATCCAGGTGGATTATACCGCGTTTTTTTCAGGACAAATTGGGCTTTCATTTGGTGGTAAATGGTAATGGCTATCTACAGTTGCAAGAAAAAGTATGTGAACCCCTTGGGATTACGTGGAGTTTTGCATGAATTGGGCATAAAATGTGCTCTGAATGTCATCTAAGTCACAACAATAGAAGAACACAGTCTGCTGAACATAATACTACACAAACATTAGATGTTGCCATGCTTTAATTGCACATAACATGTAAACATTCAGAGTGCAGGGAGGAAAAAGTATGTGAGGCCCTAGCTTAATGACTTCTCCCAGAGCTAATTGGAGCCAGGAGTGAGCCAACCTTGACTCCAATCAGTGTGATGATATTGGATGTGTTGCTGACAGCTGTCCTGCCCTTAAAAAACACACACCTGTTTTGTGTTTACTGGTTTCAAGAAGCACTGTCTGATGTGAACCATGCCTCGCAGAAAAGAGCTCTCAGAAGACCTACGATCAAGAATTGTTGACTTGCATGAAGCTGGAAAGGGTTACAAAAAATCTCCAAAAGCCTTGATGTTCATGTGTCCACGGTAAGACAGACTGTCTACAAATGGAGAAAGTTTAGCACTGTTGCTACTCTCCCTAGGCATGGTCGTCCTGTAAAAATGACTGCAAGAACACAGCGCAGAATGCTGCATGAGGTAAAGAAGAATCCCAGAGTGTCAGCTAAAGACCTACAGAAATCTCTGGCACATGCTAACATTTTTGTTGACACATCTACAATAAGGAAAACATTAAACAAGAATGGAGTACATGGGAGGACACCACGGAGGAAGCCATTGCTGTCCAAAAAGAATATTGCAGCACGTTTGAAGTTTGCAAAAGAGCACCTGGATGTTCCACAGCACTACTGGCAAAATATACTGTGGACAGATGAAACCAAGATTGAGTTGTTTGGGAAGAACACACAACACTATGTGTGGAGAAAAAAAGGCACAGCACACCAACATCAAAACCTCATCCCCACTGTAAAACATGGCGGAGGGAGCAGCATGGTTTGGGGCTGCTTTGCTGCCTCAGGGCCTGGACGGATTGTTGTCATTGATGGGAAAATGAATTCCAGAGTTTATCAAGACATTTTGCAGGAAAACCTACGACCATCTGTCTGCCAACTGAAGCTCCACAGAGGATGGGTGATGCAACAGGACAATGACCCAAAGCATACAAGTAATTCAACAAAACAATGGCTGCAACAGCACAGAATACGCCTTCTGGAGTGGCCCAGTCAGAGTCCTGACCTCAACTCGATTGAAATGCTGTGGCATGACCTTAAGAGAACGATTCACACCAGACATCCCAAGAATATTGCTACACTGAAACAGTTTTGTGAAGAGGAGTGGTCCAAAATGACTCCAGATCGTTGTGCAGGTCTGATCTGCAACTACAGGAAACGTTTGGTTGAGGTTATTGCTGCCAAAGGAGGGTCAACCAGTTATTAAGTCCAAAGGTTCACATACTTTTTCCTCCCTGCACTGTGAATGTTTACATGTTATGTGCAATTAAAGCATGGCAACATCTAATGTTTGTGTAGTATTATGTTCAGCAGACTGTGTTCTTCTATTGTTGTGACTTATATGACGTTCAGAGCACATTTTATGCCCAATTCATGCAAAACTCCACGTAATCCCAAGGGGTTCACATACTTTTTCTTGCAACTGTACTGATTTTTTTTTATTACTAACAAAGGAAAACTGGCTCAAAATAGTAAAAAAAAAATCTTTTTTTAAAAATTTAGCTGTGAGTTTCTTACCACCAAAGAACAACCCAAAATAAATTCTCCAGCTCTTGACGATCGCAGCGATACCATATGTGTATGTTATTTGAACATGTACTACAGCCCAGAAACAATAGTGCGCATTTTGTTTCTTCACCTAAAACACACTGACACTAACTGACACTGATACAACTTAAAAAAAAAATGCTGACCTTTGACCCTGACCCAAACATTAACCCTGGCACTGAACTAGATCAAACCTTGATTTAGGTATTTTTTCTTTATTTTTTATTTTATTTTTAAATATTTTTATTTATTTATTTTACAAACAGTTTTGTTTTTTTTTTCTCTCTGCAAGATGGAGAGCTACAATGTATCTCTATTCAGAGAAAAAAAAAACAAAGGGGGTGGACTTCACAGTGACTGATCACTGTGATAGCCAATCAGAGGCTATCACAGCAATCATGTGACCCGGAATCGGGAGTCCTGGCTCCGGATCGTTAGAATGGAACACGGGGCTCACGGTGACACCCTGGTCTTTGTGCTGAGAGCACACAGTGCGGCGCACTCCCAGCACACAGACAGGTACGCATATATGCAGACACACAGAAAAAAGCCCAGTTCTGAGGCCGCATATTTATGTGACGTCGGTGGGAAGGGGTTAAAGCAGAACTAAACCCAATTTTTCTTTCCAAATAATTTTTATTGAAGAATTTTAACAGGGTTAATAAAATCATTACATTGAATAACCAAGTACAGAAGTTGACACGAATGGGTAAACAAGGGCAAAGTAAGGCTGGCCATACACGTGTAGATTTTCAGATGAGAATATAAATACGAAAAGTCGTCCGAAAATTCTTTGAACATTCGATGAATGTCGTTTGAAAATCGTCTTTTGTTTTTAACATTCGACTTTAAAATGAATGTAAATTGTGAACGATAACTACATATACTGGCCCAAAACTTGCTTGATCGAGAAAACTTTTCCTTCCCGCCTCTTCGAATTTTCTCATCACTGCGGTTGAAAACAAACATCGATTTGACCCCACTAACGATTAAAAAATCAAACAAATATTCTTGAAATGAAAATTCTCCAATGAAAATCTATACGTGTATGGTCAGGTTAAGGGGGGCAGTCCCATGCTTTCAGTGGTGCCAAGGAAGAGCTTAAAGCGGACCTTCACTCTCTCAATCAATACAGACTATTCTGAATCCTTATGCTGCATTAGTAAATGGATAGGAAAGTATATCATATTTACTTGTTTTAAACTTTTTTTTTTTTTACATTTCTTCACTTACTTCCTGGTTTCTATGTCTAATCAAATGATGTAATACATCCCAGATGTCTTCAGAAGAGGAGGAGGGGTATTCTTAGCTAACCAAACCCTTTCCCCCACAAATAGAGCTTTCTTTTGGTGGTATTTGATCGCTTGTGCGGTTTTTAAATTTTTGGCTCTATAAACAAAAAAAGACCGACAAGTTTGAAAAATATATATATTTATGACTTTTTTCTATTAACCACTTGCCTACTGGCCACTTATACCCCCTTCCTGCCCAGGCCAATTTTCAACTTTCAGCGCTGTCACACTTTGAATGACAATTGCGCGGTCATGCAACATTGTACTTATATGAAATTTTTATAATTTTTTTCACACAAATAGAACTTCCTTTTGGTGGTATTTAGTCGACTCTGCGGGTTTTACTTTTTGCACTATAAACGAAAAAGCAAAAAATTAAAAAAATTAAAAAGTTTCTTTATAAAATAAAATTCTTTATAAAATAAAATTTTGCAAACAGGTAATTTTTTCCTTCACTGATGTGCGTTGATGTGGCTGCGCTGATGGGCACTGATAGGCGGCACTGACTGGATGCACTGCTGGGCTGCACTGGTGGGCACTGATGGGCACAGGTGGGTGGCACTGATTGGCACAGGTGGGTGGCACAGTTGGGCACTGACTGGCGGCACTGCTGGGCTGCAATGATGGGCACAGGTGGGTGGCACTATTGGGCACTGACTGGCGGCACTGCTGGGTTGCACTGACTGGCGGCAATGCTGGGTGGCACTGACTGGCGGCACTGCTGGGCTGCACTGATGGGCACTAGTGGGTGGTACTGGTCAGCACAGGTGGGCGGCACTGCTGGGCACTTGTGGGCAGAACTGGTGGGTGGCACTGCTGGGCACTGATCATCAGTGCCCTAATGATCGGTGCCGATCTCTGCTCTGACAACTGCCGGTTCTCAGCAGTACTTTCCTCATACGCAGACAGCGTGAGGAAAGTGCAGCCCATAACCAGCAATTGCATTTCCCGTTGATCAGCGTGTCATTGGACACGGCTGATCACGTGGTAAACGGCCGCTGTGATTGGCCTTTTACCACATCACGTGATCAGCTGTGTCCATAGGACACAGCAATCACGGAGATCGCCGGGGGTGCGCAGGAGAACGCGTTCTGGGAGGACGTCATATGACGGCCTCCCAGAACTGGATGGCCGCAATGCAGCCGTCATTCGGTTATCTGCGGTCGGCAACTAGTTAGACATGTCCAGTAAAAAATTTTAAAAAACAAATTTTGTGCTAAATTTAGGCCAAAATGTATTCTGCTCCATGTCTTTGGCATTAAATATACTGGAATATTTCTTTTTTACTAGTAATGGCGGCGATCAGCAACTTAAAGCGGGACTGCGGCGGGCATTCTGACACTGGGGAGTAACTGACGGTGTCACTGACATCCCCAGTGACACCAGTATAGTGATCAGTGCTAATAAAAAGCACTGACACTGTACTAATAGCACTGGGCAGGAAGGGGTTAACATGTGGGGCGATCAAAGAGCTTACTGTGTGCTTTACACTGTAAGCACACTGCTCTGTATGGCTCTGCTATGCAACATGTGATAGCAACATGTGAAATTGAAGGTTTGGATTGGTTGAATTTCGAGATCAATGGTTGCACCATCGGATTACAAAATGCACAAAATTTCTGATTTTCTAAAGAAAATTCGTTTGGAATTGGACCCATGTATGGCCTGCATTAGTGATAGTTACTTTTTTTTTCTAATTTCCAAGTGCAGGGCTACTCTCTCTATATCATTTGGTCCCCTAAATTGCATGCTGAGGCAAATGGCTGCAGCATTTTCCAATTTATTGGCTTAGAACATGTAAGCTGATTAGGAGTTCTGACTTTTACTTTTGTTCATGTCTGTTTCAATTTCTAAAGAAGCAATTCCTCATGGCGGTCACTAGATGGCAATATAGCACAGGGACTCCTGGAAATAAAGCCGGGACCGGGTCACTTTAAGAAGATGCAATGGATGGGGTTTTCTCATCCTTATTGAGACCAGGGCTTGGTAAATTCTTCCAAACCCTTTCATGCCCCAACAGTAAAAAAAAAAAAAGTTTACACTAATGCAATAAAACCGTGGGAACGCAAACTATGTATTGAAATGCTGGAAGGCTGTCGATGGGGCTCCGTGTCACTGGGGGGGATGGGATTTCTGGAGGGATCAGGGGACCATGCCCCAGACCATATTATTAATCCTTTCCTTTGCCTTTCACACAATGTTTTAAATATTTTATACTTTTTTTTTAAATGTAAGAGCCTCTCACTGCTTGGTTTTCTTGTCCGGGTGTTGCCCACAGCCACCCATAGCCTCCTGGGGCAGGTTCTTACAGATGGCTCCCTGATGACGCACCGCAGTACATGATTTAATGCTGCACTTAGATGGTGCCCTCTGCTGTGTGTTTTCATGTGAATGGGACAGCTGACTCCCGATGATATGAGGAGAAGATGTGACACTGGGGCAGGCATGCAGCTGTGAAGGGGCGGATTGGCTTCTAAAGACACGCAAAATGTGCATTGAGTGCAAGTAAATACACGTGTGGGGCTATGGTGCACTGCATTTTAACAAACACTTTTGTTTTTACTTCTTGGAACATGGAAAGGGTCTAGGGCAATGGTCTCCAAACTACAGCCCAGGGGCCAGATGTGGCCCTTTGCAAGCCTTTATCCTGCCCTTGGGGCACTATTCCTCCCAATGATATGAAGTCGTATTCCTCCCACTGACCCCAACAACGGGGCACGATTTTTTCCAATGATAACATTTATGGGGTACTATTCCTCCCATTAATACCAATTATGGGCACTACTCTTCCTTCTACTGACCACCATCCCTGAGGCCACGTTTAATTTCACTGATGCTGGGCCTGGGACATTTTCTACCCCCACTGGGCACACTCTGGGGCACTTTTTCTCCTACTGATATAAGACTCTATTCCTCTCTCCTACACCAACAAGGGGGGATAATTCCTGCTACTGACATCAACAACAGGCACTATTCCTCCCATTTACACCAACAATTGGGCACTGTTCCTCCCATTTACGCCAACAATTGGGCACTGTTCCTCCCATTTACGCCAACAATTGGGCACTATTCCTCCCATTTACGCCAACAATTGGGCACTGTTCCTCCCATTTACACCAACAATTGGGCACTGTTCCTCCCATTTACACCAACAATTGGGCACTGTTCCTCCCATTTACACCAACAATGGGGCACTGTTCCTCCCATTTACACCAACAATTGGGCACTGTTCCATTTACACCAACAATTGGGCACTATTCCTCCCATTTACACCAACAATTGGGCACTATTCCTCCCATTTACACCAACAATTGGGCACTGTTCCTCCCATTTACACCAACAATTGGGCACTGTTCCTCTCATTTACACCAACAATTGAGCACTGTTCCTCCCATTTACAAAAACAATTGGGCACTATTCCTCCCATTTACACCAACAATTGAGCACTGTTCCTCCCATTTACACCAACAATTGGGCACTGTTCCTCCCATTTACACCAACAATTGGGCACTATTCCTCCCATTTACACCAACAATTGGGCACTGTTCCTCCCATTTACACCAACAATTGGGCACTGTTCCTCTCATTTACACCAACAATTGAGCACTGTTCCTCCCATTTACACCAACAATTGGGCACTATTCCTCCCATTTACACCAACAATTGAGCACTGTTCCTCCCATTTACACCAACAATTGGGCACTATTCCTCCCATTTACACCAACAATTGGGCACTGTTCCATTTACACCAACAATTGGGCACTATTCCTCCCATTTACACCAACAATTGGGCACTATTCCTCCCATTTACACCAACAATTGGGCACTATTCCATTTACACCAACAATTGGGCACTATTCCTCCCATTTACACCAACAATTGGGCACTATTCCTCCCATTTACACCAACAATTGGGCACTATTCCTCCCATTTACACCAACAATTGGGCACTATTCCATTTACACCAACAATTGGGCACTATTCCATTTACACCAACAATTGGGCACTATTCCTTCCATTTACATCAACAATTGGGCACTATTCCTCACATTTACACCAACAATTAGGCACTATTCCTCCCATTTACACCAACAATTGGGCACTGTTCCTCCCATTTACATCAACAATTGGGCACTGTTCCTCCATTTACATCAACAATTGAGCACTATTCCTCCCATTTACACCAACAATTGGGCACTACTCCTCCCATTTACGCCAACAATTGGGCACTATTCCTCCCATTTACGCCAACAATTGGGCACTATGCCTCCCATTTACATCAACAATTGAGCACTATTCCTCCCATTTACACCAGCAATTGGGCACTATTCCTCCCATTTACACCAACAATTGGGCACTATTGGGAACCATGAGGCAATATTCTTCCCACTGACACTAACAACGGGGCACTGTTCCTCCCACTGACACCAACGATGGGGATTTCTCCAACTTACACCAAGAATAGGGCACTATTCCTCCCTCTAATGCCAAAGATGTGTTGTTTAATCCCAATGACACAGGACAATTTTTACTCCCAATGACCACAGTCCAGCCCCCCTAAAGTCTGAGAGCCAGTAAATTGGCCCTTTGTTTATAAAGTTTGGAGACCCTTGGTCTAGGGCAGGGGTCTCCAAAGTGCATCCCAGGGGCCGAATGTGGCTCTTTGATAGCCTTTATCCAGCCCTTGGGGCACTATTCGTCTCAATGATATGAAGCAGTATTCCTCCCACTGACCCCAACAACGGGGTACAAATTCTTCCACTGATAACACTTATGGGGTACTATTCCTCCCATTAATACCAATTATGGGCACTACTCTTCCTCCTACTGACCACCATCCCTGAGGCCACGTTTATTCTCACTGATGCTGGGCCTGAAATATTTTCTACCCCTACTGGCCACACTCTAGCCCTCTTAAAGTCTGAAGGACCATAAACAGGCCCTTTGTTTGAAAAGTTTGGAGACCCCTGGCCTAAGGTACAGCAAAGGAGCCAAGCTGTTCCTGTGCGTTGAAGTGTGTTGTGCAGCACTGAAAACTGTAGGGCTTGCACTTCAAATCATATCAGCTCAGTGCACCAGTGGGAACTGCTCCCATTACCATTCCTTATTTTTTACAGGTCCTTGTGTTGACATGCCCTGAAAAAACGTGTGCCAACAAGTCGGGTGTGAATAGACCCTTACTGCAAAAAAATCTGGATGCGCTCGGCATGTGAGTATGTTTATCCGCTTCCGATATACTGCTACAGGGCGGCACAGGTGCGCAAAATCATGTAATTGGCATCATAGTTAGACCTCAACTATGAGAGACAAAATGAGAAAAAAAAATCCAGACAATCACATTGGCTGATTTGGAAAGGATTTATTTGCAAATTATGGTGGAAAATGGAAGTTGCACAACTTTGGGGTCACAGCAGTCTGAACTGAGCCTAACACCATGCAGGGGGCCCTTGAAGAGGGTCTTAAAGCGGAGTTCTGGTCCCTGCCACCTACCGAAAAAAATAAAAATAAAAGTCGGTAGCTACAAATACTGTGGCTACTGACTTTTAATATTAGGCCACTTACCTGTCCAGGCATCCAGCAGTGTCCTCACGTCGAGCCAATTCTTCAATCAGCTGCCGGGTGCTGGTGCCGCCATCTTGACTAAGGGATGAAGCCTTTTGGAGGCGAAGCGCACTGTGCATTGTAAATGGGCTGCAGTCCTCTGGGACCTTGCAAGTGTCCCAGAGGGCTGCAGAGGGTGCCTTCTTCTGGCTCAGTTCTCTGCGGTGAAGTGGGAGTGGGTACCTGTCAAAGCCAGGCATCTGCTCCCCCCTAAAAGGTGCCAAATGTAGCGGCAGAAAAGCGATGCTTCCACTTTTGGAAGGAACTCCGCTTTAACCCAGGGCTTCCCTAATATGTGACCACTGTAATTGGCTGTTGCAGCGCTCACATGATTGGGAGTTCCCAGTCGTATACAATGACTAGGAGCTGTCTAAGACAGCACGGTCACTGTGCTGGGAGCATGCAGTGTGTGCACTTTCAGCACAGAACAGCAGTTCCCTCTGGACATATGAGTACATCAGCTGGGCATTAAAGTGGCCACAAACCCTTACATATACCTTGTGAAGTGACTGGTCTCAAGTGATACACAGAGATGAAACAACTCCACCTACATAAGTTATACCTATTTTCAGCCATCTCTTCTCTATATCCGTTCAAAGTCTAGAATTTTACAACTTGTCTGAGAGTTCAGAAAAAAGGGGGCGGAGAGCTGTAGTTACAATCTGCAGAGCTCAGTGAGGAGACCTCTGATTGCTGATTGGAGGGAAGAGACACACACCCCTCTACACAATTCAGAGGATCAGAGTTTAGGCTGTCAATCAGCTCACCTGTCACCATTGTTCTCTTGGTGTCAGGAAAACTTGTCAGAAGTGATTAATGTAGAGGAATGAGGCAGCGAACACAAATGGCACTTAGTGCTCTAGATTGAGACAAGTACACACTATAGAAGGGTATGCTTTGTTCATATGTCATATATGAGGTTTACATTCACTTTAAGGCCCACAGATCTGATGTCTGTCTGGCCGGAATAGGTTAAGTATATGCACATTAGACCAGGGGTGGACTTACCATTCGGATACTCGAGCACTGCTCGAGGGCCCGGGGTCAGTAGGGGGCCCCATGAGATGTCCCTGGTACCTTTCATAGGCTTTTTTGGGTGTGGTTTGAGTGTGGCGAGGACACAGGGGCCCCATGATCCCCTATTGCCTTTGGTTCCCCATGAGATGTCTCTGGTACCTTTCATAGGCTTTTTTGGGTGTGGTTTGAGTGTGGGCAAGGACACAGGGGCCCCATGATCCCCTACTGCCCGGGGGCCCCATGAGTTGTCAGTCCGCCCCTGCATTTGACACATCCTTTTAGTAGATCTAAAGGAGATTGTACAGAGTTTATACAGTCAAATGGTATGGAGAGTGTAACTTGCAGTGGACCTCTACGTGTTTTCACCTGCTTTGGATTTGGTAGGGGCCCCGGTGGGTCTGTTGATGGAGTTCTCTGTAACATGGCAGCTGTGAGAAGTCATAAAGCAGATGATGCGGACTGTTTATGTGGAGCAGAGTGAGTCATGTTTACTGCTTATCACTTGCAGGCTATGTCATAGTATTCACTGGCTTCCTACGCCTAGCAGTGAAGAACAAGTAGACACCAGTCATCAGCAGTGGAGTTTCAGTGGAAATCCGTCACCTTGTAGTCATAACACAAGCCGGGATCACCGATAGCAAATGCTATGTGTAAAATGACGAGGTTCCATGAGTTTCGTTTAACTTCATAGGAGAAGAGGGAACAAGTACTCAAAATTATTTTAAAAAACCCCCAAAAAACAAGTAAATTTGTGGAAAAACAACCAGTGCAATATCAACAGGAGAACCTAGCCCATAGCCCCGAGGGGCCACCTCTAACCCTGATGCAAGAATATGTGTTTTTAACCTTGATGGTACACAACAAAAAAGTTTAAAATATAACAAGTTTGTTGGACATACATTAAAAACCACACCCACAAGTGTAGTAACAATAAAAATACATATGGAATGCTCATTGATCCCACCTTGAATTCTTGATCTTGCTCTTAGATCTGCTCATTTCCCAATTGGCCGATGCATGACATTGTATGATAAGGGGTTCACCGTTATTTTCTATGGTGTTCAATCTCACCTGTGCGTTTCTCTTCCGTGCGTCACACCTGTGAGTTTTGGAGGGGGGGGGGGGGGGAAGTACAGGTGCTTCAATATGGGAAAATGCAGATGCATAAGTTTGAACCAAGCCTAAGCCTTCAACAAATGTATGGTTTTAAATGGACCACTTCTGACCGGGCCAATTCAGACATTTCTTGCATATATGTAAAAATCAATGTTTTTTTGGTGGAAAATTACTTGGAACCCCCAAACATTATATATTGTTTGTAGCAGAGGCCCTGGAGAATAAAATTGTGGTCACTGCAATTTTTTATGTTTTGCGCAGCGATTTTCAAACACAATTTTTTGGAAAAAATAGACTTTAATAAAGAAAAAAAAAAACAAACACAATATTTAACAAATTTTTTTTGTAAAATTTGAAAGATTATGTTACGCCATGCTTTACACTTCTGCATCCGACACTTTGCATTGCACTTGGTGATGTAAGGTTTGGATGCAGCTGGTCGGCCATGGAAACCCATTCCATGAAGGTCTCTACGCACTGTTGTTGTGCTCATCTGAAGGCCACATGGAGGTCTTTAGCTATTGACTCTGCAGACAGTTGGTGACTTCTGCGCACTGTGTGCTTCAGCATGCGCTGACCCCGCTCTGTCATTTTACGTGGCCTACCACTTGGTGGCTGAGTTGCTGTTGTTCCCAGTTGCTTCCACTTTGTTATAATCCCACTAACAATGGACCGTGGAATATTTAGTAGCCAGGAAATGTCACGGATGAACTTATTGTACAGGTGACAACCTATCACGGGACCACGCTTGGAGTCACTGAGCTCCTTAGAGCGACCTATTCTTTTACAACTGCTTGTAGAAGCAGTCTGCATGCCTAGGTGATGATTTTATACACCTGGGGCCATGGAGGTGATTGGAACACCTGAATCCAATGATTTGGAGGGCTGGCCCAATACTTTTGGCAATATAGTGTATATGTAATGCACTCCGTAAATTGATGGCGCCTGTAATAAATATTCCTCCCACTGACACCAACGATGGGGCACTGTTCCTCCTACTGACACCAACAGTGTGGCTCTATTTCTCCCACTGGCACCAGTTATTTTTACCCCTAATACCAAAGATGGAGTATTGTTTACTCCCTCTCGGCACAGTAAAGTCTGACGGACAGTAAATTGGCCTGTTGTTTAGAAACCTCTGCTCTAAAATATTATGCAAGATGTGTATTTCTCATTCAAACCTAGTTTAGATTTTATGTAATGGGCAAAAAATAATTATTGATAATAATTTATGAGGATAGGCATAATGGAGATCAAAGCAGTTAACAGAACAGATTGTTAGGACCATCAAGGGAAAGTCATGGCGGTACACTTTGTTCCCCACCTTCCACAGCTCATGCGTACTTCTTTGCAGGCATACCACAGGACATGGGGGTGCAAGAAATTTTTTCAAAATGGGAGGACAGTTGAGTTAGAAGGATACTTGGCACTATATGAGTTAATTTTCTTTTAACTTACAATTATATTTCTCTTTTGTGGTTAAGCACAGTTAGCTATTACAACATTACAATCTGATGGTGCAATCGTAGATCTATAAAGAGCCATGTGAGGCCCTGCCTGATTGGATACAAACTGAATCTGCTCTTTCAGACACACTCCTCCAATGGTCAATCCAAAGGAATCATATATAGAACAAGAAATTGTATCATACGCATATGGCTACTGTAGCTTCAGAGCTTGTTGGGAGTATCAAGGTAGATGTGTAAAAGGTCTTATGACCTGAATTTTCTGCCCCAGGTTCATTCCAATACGATAAGAGAAAATTTTTCTATTTTAACGATTTCTACATAACTGCTGCTCACTTTAAACTACACCCACTTTTCCACCGCATGTTATGTGCACCAACCATGACACATCTACCTTGGGAGGACTGGTTTTGCTAAATTTGTAAAGTGTCAACCCTACACTCCAGTCATGCAATTAACCACTTGTTTATAAACGGCAGGACGGTGGCACTCCAGGGGCAGGTTGCCGTTCATAAACGGCACCCGCATTTTCTAGGTGTGCGCACTCCCGGGGAGCGCGCAGCACCGCGATCTGGTGCCCGCTGTTTCCTCTGGACACAGTGGAACACCGATCGTCGGACGGGACCTCTGTGCGAGGTCCCGATCATGTGATCACTTGTTGGCCAATCAGTGATCACATGCAGAGTAGTAAGCAAGATGTCACTTGTGACATCATTGCTTACTACGTGTGAAATCTGTGAATGATCACAGAGGTCACATGGTGTAAGGCTATGCACAACAGCCTTGTACCATGTGACAAGCTGTGACCAATCACAGCTCACACAGTAGTTCAATGGCTGCAAGAATGCAGCCAGAGAGAAGGAGAAATGATTGCTTTTACAGCCTATATGGGTGTAAAAGCAATCAGTGTAAAAAAAAAAAAAAAATCTTCATCACCCCCCACAAGTGGTACAGTATGGTGACAGTATGTAAAAAAAAAAAAAAAAGCATAAATAATAAAATAACAAAATAAAAAAAATGTAAAAAAAAATGTTTAAAAATTATAATTTTTGGTTATAAACTAATTTGGGTTTTTTTTTACTAAAAAGATAACTGAATACATTTTGGCCAAGATTGATGATGAAATACTATTTATTTGCAAAATTTTATAAGAAAAACACATTTTTTCTAAATTTTTGGACATTTTCATTTACATAGCAAAAAAAATAAAAATCCCAGTGGTGAATAAATACCACCAAAATAAAGCTTTATCTGTCTCAAAAAAATGCTAAAAAATTCATATGGGTACAGTGTTGCATGACCGCGCAATTGTCATTCAAAGTGTGATAGCACTGAAAGCTGAAAATTGGCCTGGACAGGAAGGGGGTAAAAGTGTCCGGACTGGAAGTGGTTAAGGAAATAGCTATAACTACAAGTTGGTTAGAATTTGATTTCTAAACAGAAGTGTTCCAGATCCTGGTAATTCAGGACTTTCACCAGCTCCTCTCTGTTGGCCAAATCTGAAGAGCACAGGGGAGTTTGGTACCAATAAGTTGACCACAACATGACTTTACTAGCCAGGCCTCTACCAGAAACTGCTGGCCAAACAGACTGGTACAGCATACACCCTGTGCTACCACAGTTGCACATTTCAAGGGCGAACCATCTTCCTCAACGTTGACCTTCGTCAACCTTGAGGAAAATGGCTTGCCATTAAAACGCATCAGACCTTTACACAATTGATATAGTTACTACTATCGGATGAGGGTGCATTTTCCTATGCACCAAAAGCCACTGGTATAAAACCTAGCCTTTATTAACGATTTTAATAAAAATTATATATTGAAAACTGTATGTGTGATTTTATTTTAATTAGCTCCAAGCCGAATTTCTGATGCTGGTTGTCAGTAATCGCCCAGAAATCTCGCCCCTGCAGTACTGCTCAATTATTTTCTGCAGGTATTGAGATTCTACAGGTGACCCCATATACTAATAGTGGTTCCTGTACTAAAAATCATATACTAGACATATTACCATGCTTACATTTTGGCAATAGGTAATCTTTATTTTCCCAAATAGATATATAGCATGACATAAAACCTCTATGAACAACCATTCAGCAATGGAGGCATCTGATGTGCAAATCAGGACAATTAGTGATTAGAGGCCCAAGCTTCTCCTCCACCTGCTCACTATATCTCCTCCATGCATGAAAACTGGACTGATTAAAAAAAAGACCACCATATATCTCAACCAGGGGTGGACTGACAACTCATGGGGCCCCCGGGAAATAGGGGATCATGGGGCCCCTGTGTCCTTGCCTAAACTCAAAAAAGCCTATGAAAAAGGTACCAGGGGCATCTCATGGGGTCCCCTACTGACCCCGGGCCCTCGGGCAGTGCCCGAGTTTCCAAATGGTCAGTCCGCCCGATCTCAACATCATAAACCCCCTCTCCAATTAACCAAAATTATAATCCAAAAAGTGTTCCCACAAAAGAAAACCCTACATGATTCACTCAAAAGAGCTTCATCAGGGATGCATTATAACGAAAAATAAAATTAGGCACCAACATAAATAAAGAAAAAAAGTGAAAAAAGGGGGGCGGGGTGCAGGATACACCCACATGGCATTAAAAAAATACAATTGGGACAGTGACAGAAGGTTCCTGACGGGATCCTGTGGTTGGTCATCTGTATTTGGAGACATGAGGGGATCCTCCTTATTGAAATAACATCACATCGGCAGTTTTCTCATCACATCAGAGGTACCACCATCACGAGAGCCCCTTCATATCAGAGGTCCTCCCTTCATGTTAGGGTCCCCTCATCACATCAGAGCCCCCCCATACATCAGAGGCCTTCCATGAGAGCTTCCCATCTCATCAACGCACCCCCATGACAGTGTACTCTCATCACATCGAAGTCTCTTATCGCATCACTGTCCTCTTATCAAATAACCCCCCAGTCACACAGTCCCCCAATCTCCCCTCTTAATATCAGAGCCCTAGCTTTGGGCTCCAGTAGTGAGGCAGAGGTGAAGCAGGTGTGGAAATGGACTTCTGTCCTCTCCTGAATACTGGGGGGGGGGGTGGTGGTCCTGCATACCACCTGCACTTGATTAGTGTCATGAATGGTACAGGCAAGCGAGCTGCTAACTTCCTACCTACGAATGATGCTATGTGTCCTGTCATAGAGCATCATTGGTTGTTAGGGTGCTGGCGGCTGCCTCGCCCATACCATGGCAACTCATGACGTTTGTCAAGGGTAAACTGGATCTTGTGCTCACAGCATCCTGGAGGAACCCAAATGCTTGCCGGAGCACCTCGGTTGAGAAACACTGGTATAAATCAAGGTAATAGCTGGTAGATCTTGGTCTCGGCTCTTAGGCAAGACTTTAGCTTCAAACCATGAATGCTACTGTATTCCCCTTCTTCACAGACAGGCAATGTAACTGAAACCTGTCTATGGTGTAGGTATGAGAAATATTTAAGTTGCAGAGCATTCCTCCTTGTCAGTCATACCACTGTCTGGTTACACATTGACAGACTCTTGTGTGTTATTAGAGAGAAGTTTCACAGTTACATTTGAATTTAGGCCTCCTCCCTTTTACTAACTGACTCTTGGCATGTGAGACACGCCTGGGTGAGTAGAGACAGCTCCCTGCCTTCCGGGCCCATGCGTGTGCTGACGAAGCAACATTAGAACTGAATGTAACACAATACTCCTAATCTTTCCCTCGTCGTAGCTGGACCCGAACTATACTGAATTCTCAAAAAGCCAGAGATTGATATCTCTATACCCCATCTACCTACCTCCCAGCCATCCCTCACTTGGAGTGACAGTCTTTGGATCCATGTTCCTCTTTTATGTATCAATCAGTATAAATGTTTTACATGACAATGAAAATAGTTTATATTGCTATTAACTAGTTGTAAATAACTATTGTTGTGTTTTTTTCAAATGCAAGAAGAAATTGTTTTAATTGTTAGTAAGGAAAGCTGAGTAGCAGCCTGGGTGTAATAGCCAGAAGGTCAAGTCTTGGTCAGGAGCTGAGGCCAGCCCCTTCCCCATGCCCTAAGGCTTTGGAAGAAGGCTCTAGAAGGAGTGGCTTGCTGGACTCTTGAGTGATTCTAGCCAATCCCAAACAGGAGGTTTGGAAAGGGACTGTGACACCCTTAAAAGTGTTGGAGCCTGCTCAGTTGCAGGGAGAGAGTTAGGGTGGAAGACAGAGAGGAAGAAGTGAGGCTGAAGGAAGAAGGCTGCAAGAAGGTCCAGTGGGATGGGGCCTACCTGCAGGTCTGGAGCTGGAAAGTAGGAAAGCTCAGAGCTCACCGGCCCCTTGAGAGAGGACAACCTGTATGGCAGGGAAGGAGCAGCCCAGCTGATAGGCCTGGTAGCAGCCACCAACCTACCAGCGGTACAGGAGAGGATCTGAGTGAGTACACCTGCACCTCCTGGGCGGATAGGGGAAGGAGCACTGTGGTAGAAAACCAGATTAACCACCTGCCAGTGGCTGTTCATCTCTTAAAGTAACAGGAACCGGATCCCGTTCAGTGATACCTCCAGATTGCTGGATGAGAGAAGAAGTTGATCTAGGGTCTGGGGTGGTACACTAAGGAGATGCTGGATAGCTCTCCAACAGACACTATGCTGCAGAGAAGACTTATAAATAGTTCCATGAAGTTGTCCTCAGTTTATCAGTACCCTTGGGCATCCGGTACACCCCTAACCCTATCCCAGTTCAAATCCCCTAAATAAAACAACAAAACCAAAACTCAAGGATTGATCTCTGACTCTGGATGCAAGCTTTGTAAAGATGTGTGATGCCTGGCTGTGCAGGACTATAGGTGGACCCAATTCTTCTAGTGACTGCTAGTGGGGGTAGTGCTACACATACACATATATATATATTTCACCGCGGGGTGAAAGTGGGAGCGGGTACCTGTCAAAAATAGGTATCTGCTCCCCCCTCCCCTCCAAAAGGTGCCCAATATGGCAGTGGAGGGGGAGAGGAAGAAAAAAAGTGGAGCTTCCGCTTTTGAGTAACACGTACCACTTACCCAAACATTGTTGCTGACAAAGTACACCCCTTCATGTAAACAGCAGTGGCCTCTTTCAGCAGGATAATGTGCCCTGCCATACTGCAAAACCGGTTCAAGAATGGTTTGAAGAACACAAGTTTGAGCTGTTGACTCCGAATTCTGTAGATCTCAATCCATTTGAGCATCTATGGGATGTGCTGGAAAAACAAGTCCAATCCATTGAAGCCTCAGCTCGCAACTTACAGGATTTGCTACAAACGGCTTGGTGCCAGATACCACAGTATACCTTCAGAGGCCTAGTGGAGTCCATGACTTTGTTACATGACTGTGGGTCTACCAGGCAGGGATTCTCTGAACACAATAGATTTTGTAGGCTCTATAGATGGTAAAAATCCACCAAACTGCACCTAGTAGGTAGCCAGTCTTAGCCTAGTTCTTAGGTCATTTCACCGAGTCCAGTAGCTGATAGAAAAGTGGTACCTAAAGAAAAAAAATGAGATTTGATATCAATGACATGACCTACTGATTCATATAATGTGCGTTTTTGTGATAGACATTCAATACTAGGCTGACGGTTGTCAATCACGAAGAGTCTTGTTAAGTTGGATAAAAAGAGCTTAATATTGGTCATAAATAGCTACAAATTCTTGATTTCAAGTGTTGCAGGCTGGTGCGGATCTCCTAGAGCACATGTATCAAACACGAGGCTGAATCCGGCTCACCAGGCCATTTCATGTGACCCTCACACCTCTCCTGCAGCTGCAGCACCCCCCTCGTCTTCACTCTCACCTGGTTTCCTCATACAGATCCTGTACCTCTCTGTGAAGCTTCAGCATCTCTGCCTCCCCTGGTCTCAGCATTCAGCAGACTCTGACAATTGACTCCAGGCCTCCTCTGGTCCTCCTCCAGACCATGCACTTTCTGCTTCCCATTTCTGCTCCCAGCTTCTTCCTTTCAGCTGCACAACAAAAGGGGGGTGCATGTGATGTAAAGGAGGGTGGAGGACTCTTGACTTATGACGATGGGGGAGGAGGTCTTGACATCTGATGTAAGACAGGGTGGGTGCTCTGGACATCCAGTCTTAAAGATACAACCTGCTCTTTCGGGGGAACCACAATGCTGATGCAGCCCTCAGTTATATTGAGTTTGACACCCCTGTCAAAGAGGGCATAATGAGCATCTCAGTCAGTTGGAGAGGCTAGTTATCACATAGGGAGATTCTTCAACTTGCTTGAAACCCCCTTTTTAAAGTACAGCATGTGCACTACTGTCACTGCCATACAAGCACAACTTTCATACAAGTTGTATAAAGACGATTAAATATCTCCCCTCCCATGCTTGGGAAATTATCTGTGTATTTGTGGTCATAGCTCCCAACTTTTAGAAAAAAAAAAAAAAGGGTCACTTTTCAGCACAAAGTATGTAGCCAAGGGTTGCACCCCCAGTTACGTAGAACAGAAAGGACTGATATACAAAAAATGATTGGTTTAACTCACATATTTTTTTTTCACTAGACATTTTCCTTTATGCTGGCTTTTCAAAACAACAAACATAATCATTTAACGTTTAGATGAAATGGAAAAGCCTATCTCCAGGGAAAGAAAAAAATGCTACCTTCCCGTGGGGCTACCAATGCACTGCAAGGGTTGAATGTTGTTTAGGTCAAGGGGCTGCAAAAATAAGTTTTACTTTCCCAGTCCTCAACTCCCCCTGGTAGTTGGTGCTCTCCTCTGCTTCCCTATGCTCCAGCAGTGGACTGTCCTCAACTCCCCCTGGTAGCTGGTGCTCTCCTCTACTTCCCTATGCTCCAGCAGTGGACTGTCCTCAACTCCCCCTGGTAGCTGGTGCTCTCCTCTACCTCCCTATGCTCCAGCAGTGGACTGTCCTCAACTCCCCCTGGTAGCTGGTGCTCTCCTCTACTTCCCTATGCTCCAGCAGTGGACTGTCCTCAACTCCCCCTGGTAGCTGGTGCTCTCCTCTACCTCCCTATGCTCCAGCAGTGGACTGTCCTCAACTCCCCCTGGTAGTTGGTGCTCTCCTCTACTTCCCTATGCTCCAGCAGTGGACTGTCCTCAACTCCCCCTGGTAGCTGGTGCTCTCCTCTACTTCCCTATGCTCCAGCAGTGGACTGTCCTCAACTCCCCCTGGTAGCTGGTGCTCTCCTCTACTTCCTTATGCTCCAGCAGTGGACTGTCTTCAACTCCCCCTGGTAGCTGGTGCTCTCCTCTACTTCCCTATGCTCCAGCAGTGGACTGTCCTCAACTCCCCCTGGTAGCTGGTGCTCTCCTCTACTTCCCTATGCTCCAGCAGTGGACTGTCCTCAACTCCCCCTGGTAGCTGGTGCTCTCCTCTACTTCCCTATGCTCCAGCAGTGGACTGTCCTCAACTCCCCCTGGTAGCTGGTGCTCTCCTCTACTTCCCTATGCTCCAGCAGTGGACTGTCCTCAACTCCCCCTGGTAGCTGGTGCTCTCCTCTACTTACCTATGCTCCAGCAGTGGACTGTCCTCAATTCCCCCTGGTAGCTGGTGCTCTCCTCTACTTCCCTATGCTCCAGCAGTGGACTGTCCTCAACTCCCCCTGGTAGCTGGTGCTTTCCTCTACTTACCTATGCTCCAGCAGTGGACTGTCCTCAACTCCCCTGGTAGCTGGTGCTCTCCTTTACTTCCCTATGCTCCAGCAGTGGACTGTCCTCAACTCCCCCTGGTAGCTGGTGCTCTCCTCTACTTCCCTATGCTCCAGCAGTGGACTGTCCCTCCACATCCTTATGTCCAATGCAAGCCCACGGGCCCTGCAGTGGAATCGATGATGTGAAACTGCCTCTGACTGCTGGAGCCTAGGGGGGAAGAGGCTGCAGGGGCAGGTCTTACCGCATGTGGAAGAGGCAGTTTGGGGACATAAAAATTGCTTTTAGCTCTTTGCTCTGGTTACTAGACTATTTTTTTGGGTAATTTTTGTGGCTGCTATTACAATTATTTCCACATTATGAGCAGAGGGAAAAAATTGCAATCATCTGACTTCAATTTTTAATCAATTCAACATCTGTTTTTTTTTTCCTTTTAAAATGTGCAGCAACAAACATTTCTGGTTCTTTTCAAAATCCTCACAGTGAGACAAAATAAGATAGACTATAGACTTGGATAATGGGGCCCACAGTTGGGTTTTATCAGGTGTACTTTACCTGCTGTGAAGTTTTTTCACAACATAGAGTTAAAGATGATCCCTTGTAGAAGGGCTGCCTTCACACAGCCAGGGCTAGATGCTTGTTTAGATCTAAGGCAGGTGTCTCTAGGATTTCCCAACAAAGGGCCAGTTTATTGTCCTTCAGACCTTAGGGGGACTGGGCTGTGGCAAGTGGGAGTAAAAAATGTCCCATATTTGGTATTAGTGGAGGAATTGTGCCCCATTGTTGGCTTAGTGGGAAAAATAGTGCCCCATGGTTGGTGTCATTGGGAAGAATAATGCCTCATTGTTGGTGTCAGTAGGAAAAATAGTCTCCATTGTTGGTATCATTAGGAGGAATAGTACCCCATTGTTGGTGTCAGTGGGAGGAATTGTGCCCCATCAGTGTCAGTGGGAGGAATTGGGCTCAGTCATCGGTGTCAGTGGGGTTTCAATAGTGCCCCATTGTTGGTTGCAGAGGCAGGGATAGTGCCCCAAGGGCCGGATAAAGGCAAACAAATTGCTGCATCTAGCTCCCAGGCCACAGTTTGGAGACCACTGCTCTAGGGAACCAGACAAATCAGTTTTACTTACCCAATCCTCCGCTCTCATAGGCTCCCTCTAGGCTGAAATACTGGTCCCCACAGCCTGTTCTTCCATATGTTGCAGAGATTGCAAGTCAAAGTGCAATCTCTACACCATAGAGCTGTGCATTGGATATGAGGATGCCAAGGGACAGTCCACTGAGGGACAGTCCACTGCCAGAGCCTAGAGGAGTAGCGGAGAACTCTTGCTGCCAGGGGGAGCAGAGGATCAGGTACGTAAAAGTGCTTTTTGTATTCCTCTATACCTGAATAAGCATTCCACTCCAGTACAGAGGCAATCCAACTGCGAGGGAGCATTTTCTTTTCCCTGAAGTTCAGCTTTACATATATTATAACACTTCTTAGTATAAATAGTATGCTTTGTATGGAGGGCTAAATATCAGACTAAAGAGAGGGACAGCTGAGGATGAAAGAGGGACAGAAGATGTCCCAGATAGAGATACAACAGGTCATTGGAGAAAATCTCTCTACAGTGAGGGGAATTCCCATCTTAAGCCCATGTACATATAATGAGAATATTGGATGAATGATTGTCCATTTTTTCTGCATGCTAGACTCATATCGAAAGTGAAGAGTTTACTAAAGTTACAAAAATTCTTGTAAAACAGAACAAAAATTTGAAAGTGATGTAATGTATACGAAAACTACTGATTAAACGAAAATTGCACAATCTAATTTTTGGCTTGTCCATTCGCATCATTTTGGATGAAAGCTGGGTACTATAACAATCAGATTATCACTTTGAAAGTGGTATTTTCAGTACGACTTTCTGATCGTGTATACTAGTCTTAAGACATTAAAACACTTGTCCTTATTGGGTGTTTACCTTCACTTCTGTTCTGGGGACAACTCAAAAATTTGGGATTTCACCCCATTTTCTGTTTTGGTGGCAATGATCGCCAGGACAAAAAGGGGCTGTGAATGCCTTTACCAGGGGCGGACTGACCATTTGGAAACTCGGGCACTGTCCGAGGGCCCGGGGTCAGTAGGGGGCCCCATGAGGTGCCCCTGGTACCTTTTTCATAGGCTTTTTTGAGTTTGAGCAAGGACACAGGGGCCCCATGATCCCCTATTGCCCGGGGGCCCCATGAGTTGTCAGTCCGCCCCTGGTATTTACATACACATTCAGCACTGGCCATAGCCAATAATTATGAAAGACAGGAGTGAACTAGTTATAGACTTAGTGAAGGTCATTTATTACATGAATATTTTAGTTAATCTCAGATTATGTAATGAGAGGAGACATTGCTGGTGAAATCACCTTGTCTGAAGGCCTGCTAAGGAATTACAAGTGACAGACACTTAACTTCTTCCTCTCTGGTTTCTAGAGCATCAGATCTCATCCTTGTGTTTAACTAGAAAAAATTTTGCCTTGCTAGCCATAGTCATTGGCATAAACAACTGTCAAAGCTTGCAGGTAGATGGACACAGCCAAAGGTGTGTAGTGAATAGCTCAACCGATCTAGATCTGGCACTGGGATCAATCAAAGAATCAAAGAATACCACTCTTGATGGTAACTCAAAAAAAAAAATACTTTTGGTGCAAAGCATTAAAAAAAGTTCAAGCAGCTTTTTCTAACCCCTCTAAATGCTCTTAGGCTCCAGCCTAGGAATGCTATAAGCAGACCTTTGTGGCAGTGCTGGTGGTAGCTTTAACAAGCTACCGAGAACCGGAAGCAAGACTTCTGCAAGTGTGAAGCTCTGAGAGACAACTGATCTTCCAAGGTCTCCAGAGCACCTCGGAATCCTTGAAACTTTGAAAACAAATGCTGATTTTTTTTGTACCTCAGAGCCAAAGCAACTCCACATCCCATGCAGCAAAACATGGGCAATAGGTTGGGTGATTATATCTACTGTATGTCTTTATCTCTTTGAACTCTACTACTACTCAGCTGCCACTATTGCATTCTGTATATCTAGATTTCACCAGCAAATAGCGTTGCATGAGAAACCTATTATCAAAACTCTCAGTAACTCCTAAAAACTGAAGAACCAGGCAGGTAGACATTACTCCCAGTGCATATTTAAAGATTATCACCAGACACAGAATAAACCTAACGGGAAATCTGTACATACAGTCATGGCCAAAAATACTGGCATCCCTACATTTCTGATAATGCACCAATTTGCCCAGAAAATTGTTGCAATTACAAATGTTTAGGCATTCTCATGTTTATTCCTTTTGTTTATATTGGTATGATACAAAAAAGTGGAGAAACAAAAAGCCAAATTGGACAAATTTCACACAAAACTCGCAAAATGGACTGGACCCCACTGCTGACACAGAAACATAAAAAGCCAGATTGGAGTTTGCCAAAACCAACCTGAGAAAGCCAAAATTGTTTTGGGAGAACGTTCTGTGGACAGACGAAACAAAATTACAGCTTTTTGGTAAAGTCCATCATTCTACTCTTTTTAGAAAAAAGCAATGAGGCCTTTAATGAAAAGCATACAGTCCATACAGGCAAACATGGTTCACTGATGTTTTTGGGCTGCTTTAGGCACTGGAAGTCTTGAACATGTGCATGGCATTATGAAATCTGAAGACTACCAAAGAATTCTGGGGTGCAATGTAGGGCACAGTGTCAGAAGGTTGTGTCCGTCAGAGGTCATGCAGGACAATGACCCAAAGCACACGTCAAAAAGCACCCAGGAATGGTTTCAGACAAAGTTCTGGAGAGTACTGACCTGGCAAGCAATGAACCCAGATCTCAATCCCATAGAGCACCCATGGAGAGATATCAGAACAGCAGTTGGGAAAAGGAACCCTTCCAATCTGAGAGACCTGGAGCAGTTGGCGAAAGAAGAGTAATCCAAAATTCCAGTAGAGAGGTGGAAGAAACTCATTGATGCTTACAGGAAGTGATTGATTTCAGATATTTTTTCCAAGGGGTGTGCTACCAAATATTAAATTGAGGGTGCAAATAATTTTGCCTAGTCCATTTTTGGGGTTTTGCGTGGAATATGTCAGATTTGGCTTTTTGTTTCTCCACATTTTTGTGTCGCACCAATACAAATAGGAGAAACAAACATGAGAATGCCTAAACATTTGTAATTGCAACAGGGGTGCCAATATTTTTGGCCATGGCTGTATTTATGTATGTATGCCATTACTTTCTATGGGCAACATTTATGTGACACCTGTGGATCCCAGGGAATACACAAGAATTTTACATCATACGACCCTAGGTTGCCTTAGAGCATTCTACCTTGGTTAATACTGGTGAATCATTTACATATGGTCAGCTGAGGACCAGGAGAGAAGCCCTGCTCTTAAAAAGGGCATTGCAGAGACTTGTCTTGCAGCACACAAAGGACATGAAAGTGGTCACCAGGTTTCAGCATCTGCAGAAAAAGGGTTGTTGTTTTGCTTATTAGTAATGCAATTTCTCTTCACAATGGGTGCTTATACAAATAAAAAATCACTACTAAAAATGCCTGAGATGTTTTCATTAAGCTTTGAGTTTTTTTTTAATTTTGCCGGGAGTGTACCTTTAAGTCCAGCCTTCTGGTACCCAGTAGAAGCATCTCACGTGGGGCTGTCATGTCAAATATCACTATATTATTCACTTCTGAAATATTTAACGAGCCAATGAGTTTTTATAGTTGTAGAAAATGAGCCTGGTCAGGGTGGAGATTGGGCTGAGGTGCTTGTGACATACCATGAGCTGAGGTGAACCTCCCCTGTCTTACGGGGTTATGGAAAAGCTGTAGGAGATGATGATGAGGACATATTCTGAAGGAGCAGGTTTGTGAGTAGAAAAGTTATGTGAGAGTTATTGTCTGGAATTATGAGGAGTTGTCTTCAGTTCAATAACTGGATGAGTCAGAACATGTAATTCCACTACAGATTCTCACATAGGTGCTGAGATTAGCGCAGTTGAAACATGTATTTAGGAATTCTTACCTGCCAAAAGTTTAGGAAAGAGATTTACATGTTCTGGTGATTGACTCACCCGACTGTTTTATTGCATAGGGCTAGAGCAGGACCAAGGCAGAGGCATGGGAGGCTCCTGCCTGGGGCGCTGTGGTAATGGGATGTCTCTCCTGCCTATGTGTCACCCCAAACTTATGCACGGAGCAGGGTCTGGCCACTCAGTTCTACAGAACAGAACATGATATAAAATCTTTCAATGGCAAAGTTTTGAGAGATTTTCTGTTGTGTTTCAAGAAGTGAAAGGAACAAGTCCAGAGATGGGTAATAAAAATGGTGAAAGGACCGAGGGATAAAACAGATCTTAAAGCACCTAAAGCAGAACTTCCCCTAAAAGGGGAAGTTCCACTTGTCTGCATCCCCCCCACTGTACCTGGTTTTGCACCACGACAATCTGAGCCCGAAGTCACCCTCCCCCCCCTCCTTCGCAGCCTTTTGGGACATTTCATAGGTCCCAGAAAACTGCAACCCATTCATAAAGCTCACATGCGCAGTAGGAAACCAGCTCACATAAAGCTCACATAAAGCATGCGCAGTAGGAAACCAGCTGTGAAGCTGCAAGGCTTCGCTGCTGGTTTCTCTTACTTAAGATGTCAGCCCCTGCACCCAAAGCTGACTGAAGAATCGGCTTAGGTGAGGACATCGCTGGATCTCTTGACAGGTAAGTGTCCTTATATTAAAAGTCAGTAGCCACAGTATTTGTAGCTTCTGACTTTTAATTTTTTTGGGGGGGAGCCTGGAGCTCCGCTTTAATATGTACAGTCTATAGGGAAGAAGGGAAAGGGGAGACATGATGGAAACCTTTAAATATATCATGAGGAAAGACCCCTACCTGAAGGTCTAGTGTCGGACCTGTACACCTCACTTACTGATTTGGTGGCCCTTGCACACTCCCGTGTCACGAAATGGGAAACTGACTAAAGCTACCTGGACCAAGCTACCTGGATCCAATTTTGGCTAGACACCTGTAAATGCTTGTTAGATGCTGGCTCAAAAGAATGCCAACAAATTGCTTTAACATTGGTACAGTACATGACCCCGGTTTGCGTGGCCAAATTTTTTCCCCTCTGCATCCCCTTTGCGCTTTTGGAGTTGTAGAGAGCATGACATTCTCTTTCACATCTGGTGGTCCTGCCCAAAGGCAATGAGATTTTGGACCCCACTCTATACAGTAATCAGATTTCTCCTAAACATCTCCCTTGCATATAATCCTTGGGAAGCCTTACTACATAAACCGATCCTGTCCTTTTCTAAAGCCTAGAGAAAGTTGGTGGGATTTGTTTTCCTGGCAGCCCAACAGACATTGGCCAAGTGTGGTGAAAATAATATTGTCATACGTACCCGCTCTGTGTAGTGGTTTTGAAAAGAGTAGCCCTGATCCCCACCGGAACTCCTGGCCCCTCCCTCCTGCTGAGTGCCCTCAGAGCAAGCAGTGTGCTATGAGGGCATCCAAGCAGGCTCGATCCTAAGCCGCTGCTCTGTGTGTCCATTCACACACAGAATCACAGCTCAACCCTGCTCCCTCTCTCTCCTCAAGGCTCTTTGGCTATGATTGACAGCAGTGGGAGACAATGGCTCCCTCTGCTGTCTCAGCCAATGAGGAGGGAGAGTCCCTGGAGAGCTGAGGCTCTCGTGCACATTGCTGGATCGCATTAGGGCTCATATAAGTATTAGGGGGGCTGGGGGGGAAGCTGCACACAGAAGGTAAAAAACCTTGAGCCTTTACAACCACTTTAACTTTGCTGAGGTCAAGCAGAGGTTCATGGGTACTATGACTCATGAAAAATTCACCACTATACTCACTGATACCCACATCAAATTTCTGAAGGTCTGGGGCTCATGGTTAACCTATCACGATCACGTAAATCTGGACCGCACTCTACTCTATCATTACTTACCTCGATCACTACCACTATGCTAAGCTGACTAGACCACACAGGAACCCACCCTACCCTTCCCCTCGCCTCTTTCCCCTAGGCAAGTCTTTTTTCCTCCCTCTCTCCCTCCCTTTCTGCATCTACCCCTCAATCTAACAGACTTATTTACCTTCTATCTCCCTCCCCTAAATTCTGAGTTTGGATCCATAGTGCCTTTCATCCCCCCCCCCAACCCCTGTACCTCTGCCTGCACAGAACACCACTGCCAGTGCGATTTGTATGTTTACTTGCTCATAGAGAATGTACAATCATCCATGCTTTATTACTGTTTGTTATGTAACTTTGTTCTGCTGTTCATATGCAATTGATGGATTCATTTACACATCTCCATCTCTGTTATACCAATGTGTTATGAGACACAGAGCCATACTCAGACAAAAAAGTTAACAAAATAAGACAAAATCATATATAAATTGAAAAAAAAAAAGGGGCAGACTCTGTCTTTTTCTGAAATCTCTCCAACAGGATGCCAAAAGCAAAAAAACAAAATGACAACCACATTAAAGTCTGCATTTCTTGCAAGAAAATGATGTAAAACCTTCAAACTATCATATATTTTCTGAAAGCAGAAACCCTGTAGAATAAAATGGCGGCAGTTACAATTGTTTCTGTTGCATGATATTTGGGCAAATGCAGGGGCGGACTGACAACTCATGGGGCCCCCGGGCAATAGGGGATCATGGGGCCCCTGTGTCCTTGCCAAAACTCAAAAAAGCCTATGAAAAAGGTACCAGGGGCATCTCATGGTGCCCCTACTGACCCTGGGCCCTCGGGCAGTGCCCGAGGTTTCCAAATGATCAGTCCGCCCCTGGGCAAATGTTTATGTGTTACAGTATACAGGAAACAATACACTATAATGAATTTTAACACACACAAACACAATATAATACATCGATTTTGGTGAAATAAAAAAGATGTGGTTACGTGGAATAAGTAGATATCAAACACGTCAAGCTATAAAATCCCATTTTGAAATGGATTAAAAAAATATGGTACCCAAAATTATCCATAGGTGACTCTTTATAAACCTTTATAGGTTTTCAATTTAGCATTATATGTGAATTATTGCTCTCACTCCAAAGCTTGCAATACCTGCTTTGATACTTCACACGTGGAGCACTATCGCTGTTTACTCATGTTGTACCAGTGCGCACCCTCCCCTCATGTTTGCATTTTTGTGTGTGTGCTGGGCAAGGGGGTTGCTTTTACTTTCTTTTTTAATATGATTACTTATTTTATTATATTGTTTTTAAACTTTTTTTTTTATTTAACTTTATTGCTACTACAAAGAGCTAACAAGCCCCCTAAGTGATAGCATGGGCAGGTGACAGGGCCTCTTTATGGAGTCTGGTGACATCAGTTGGTGAGACGACCCTTCATAGTGCATTAAAAGGAGGTTTTACACCTGCCTGGATCACATTTACTGAAAAGCCATGGTTCTGGCTGAGAAAAAACAGCACTGCAAAGCGTCAGCTTCAGTCGTGAGCCTATTTTAACCCTCTGAAGCCCAGGCCATTTATGAATGACCAATGGATGGCAAGCGGTTAAAGAGAGGTTTTGGCTCTTGTAATTCCTATACTTTAAACTAAATCATTTTATTCATTCCTTCCCTCCTTCACTTCCCTAATACAGGCGTACCTTGGTTTACGAATGCCTCGGTTAACGTAATTTTTGGTTTACGTTACATTGAAAATATTGGGTCAGTCTACAAATTTTTTTCGCAATATGAACAGATTAATTGGTTTTCAATGCATTTACAATTTTTTATAACTCATGTCCCTGTAAAGTATTTATGCCTTTAAAGTGCACTTTAGAAAGAGTTTTGAAAAGATAAAACTTTTTTGACTTTTTTCTGACCTCCGGAATGGATTAATTGGTTTTCAATGCATTTACGAATCAATTTTTAATCATGTCCTTGTACAGTATTTATGCCTTTAAAGTGCACTTTACAAAGAGTTTTGAACAGATAAAACTTTTTTTTTTTACTTTTTTATGACCTCCGGAACGGATTAATTGGTTTTCAAAGCATTCCTATGGGGAACTACGTTTTGGTTTACAAATTTTTTCGCCACACGAAAAGTCCCGCAGAATGAATTAAATTCGTAAACCATGGTACGCCTGTATTGATTTTTTTTCATTTATTTCAGGTACTTATATAGCGCCATCAATTTACGCAGCGCTTTACATATATATTGTACATTCACATCCGTCCCTAACCCTCAAGGGGTGTACAATCTAAGGTCCCTAGCTTACATTCATACATACACATACTAGGGCCAATTTAGACGGGATCCAATTCACCTACCAGCATGTCTTTGGAGTGTGGGAGGAAACCCACACAGGCACAGGGAGAACATGCAAACTCCAGGCAGGAGGTGCCGTGGCTGGGATTCGAACCAACGACCCTAGTACTGCCAGGCAAAAGTACTAACCATTGAACCACTGTATTTTATTGTCAACTTTTCAAGTTTGTATTGGTTTGTGTTGGTTTAAAAAATAATTAAAACAATTTTAGCAAATTAATAAAGCTATTCAGTATCAGGAGTTGTATATAGAACTGGAGAGGCAAAACAAAATGTCAATAAAATAAGAAAGATTTAATAATGAGAACATTAAAATCACACAAAATAAATGTATACATGCAGGTGGTCCATGTGTAAACTGTTTTTTTAAACTACTACAGCCTAAAAGGTATGTTTTATACCAACTTACATTTTTTACAGGCAAACCAGAATTTTCGGCAATGCGTTTCGTGGACAGGTCTGCTCCTTCAGGATAATGATATATATGCTGGTCCCGGGCATAAAGGCAGTGGTCCAGGCTTAACATCTAGCATGGAAATAAATTGTATGACATCATAAATATATTTTAATATAAATACATTTTGGAAATAGTCTTGGTATTGTTGACCACACAGAATCACACACGCAAAGCATGCAATTAGATTCAAAATGTCTATATTAATAGTAATAGTTGTCCCCCAAAGCACAGGGCTCATTTAAAAATGTTTAAATAATTCTAGAGCCTTCATAAAAGGGATAAATTGCAGAATATAGTTTGTACTTAAGATTAGTTGTAAACTCATTTATAGGCAAATTTGTCTTTATTACATTTTTGCATTAAAATTTTACAGAACAAAACAAAAGGAATAGTGATAAATGTACATGTAAGTAAATATACAGAAATCACGAATGTGGAGATCCATGAGAGTAAGTATAAATAATTCCATACAATGAAAAGATGAAAGGATCAACAGCATTTTTTACGGAGATATATAAAAGAAAACATAGTTTCAAGGGGAGTATCCCTGGGTGAGACTTGGGGAACAAAAAGAAATACCTCCGTATAACTCAGTATATAAACCCAATTAGGAGAAAAGATAAAGGAGTATAGAAAGAAAAGAGAGAAGCCAGTTTTAGAGACAGTAAAGTACAGGAAGGGAGATTGTTGGGAGGCGCGAACGGCAAGGAGCAGAGTCAAAGTGGTCCACCACCAGGACACCACTGGTGTGACCCTCCGGCCCGCAGCCAGGCGTGGGCAATAAGGTCAAACTGGTGGTCGTTGCAAAATGAAACGGGTAGACAAGGCTCAACTCTATTAGGTCACAACAGGGGAGCACAATTCTCGGAGGGTTGAAGAGGAGGACAAATGGAGCCAGACTGACCACAGTAACTTGTGTTTATCATAGGTATCATTGGCAAACGCCAACATTTTCTCCATCAAAACAAAAGGTGTGCAAAGTCTTACATTTTCTTTAAAATGTAGCCCCCATCTGAGTAAAAAATTCTGTTCTCTGCCTGCATGCTACAGAGAAAGACCACTGCTCTCTGTGAGGAAGCAGTGGTCTCTCTGTGGAGGTCCGACATGTCCCCTGCTGAGTCAGAGCCAGATCTCTCCAATCAGCAGGGAACATGGGCTTTGCTAATTGCAGAACTATCAGACTGATTCTGCAGGGAGTTTGCAGCAAAGAGACCACTACTTCCACTCAGAGAGCAAGGGTCCTTCTCTGCAGCATGCTGGAAGGGGACAGGGTTGTCTACTCATGCTGTAGCTGCTTTAGAAAGGGAACCAACTGTAAGACATTGCCCACTTTGTTTTCATGCACATAGAATGTATTTAGCTGATTTAAACCGAAGTTTCAGCTGGGCTTTAATGAAAGCCTGGTTCTGTTTTAAAAAGCTCCTTATGACTTAAAAACAGTGGTATTACCAGATCCTGGTACCTCCCCTCCTCCCATTCAGTTTTCCACAGACCAAATGGTGGTAACTCTGGGGCAGGTGAACATTGGCTGTCATGTCTGCACCCTGAGCTGGTCCAGCCACTGTATGGGAAAATGTGCACTTATCTCAGCAATGATGGGGGAGTATACATTGGCATCTTCACCTTGGGTGCCAGAAGATCCTGCAGGGATGGAACAAGGGCTACAAAGGACAGTCCTGCTACTTTGTGCTTTGTACGCATTTCAAGGACTAATGTTTTGTTTAGGCTGAAATGCATTTTGAAATGCTCAGAAAGATCAATTTGATATTTATTATAAACACAACTGCACATAATGTGAGAACGTCTAATATTTCATTGCTTCTATCACATTATATCTGCCCAGCACTGTCATTTAGAAGCAGATGTTTGCCATATAATTTACCGCAGAGGCATTTTGGCCTTTCAAAAATAAATTACTGTGAGCTTAATGTAAAGGTCATATGATTCTCCCAGAATCCTTTGCACATTGGTACCCAGTTCGGTAGCCATGCTTCTTCAAACACTCTCCAGTTGTTTTATCTATAGCTGGCTTGAAGCTACCCTCAGGGAAATCATTTCCATCTTCCTTGATTTATCCATTTACACTGAAATGTAATTACAGTGCTGTCCTGTAATAGGCACACGGCTCTGTATTCAATTATGTACGATATTGCTAATCTTTCCCTTTTTTATCTCATTAGCAGTATAGCTGACTTACACCATCCAAAACAATAAATGTTGAAAAATATTTTTCTTACAATAGAAGCTTGTAATGTTCCTCCTATTAAATTTTAAACGAGGCTGATAGCAGAACATTGAACATGGGCCTGATGCTCTCATGTCCAGTGTCTGTGTTGCCATAATTGCATGCAGATTTACTTTGCTACCCATGATGAGTCAGGGTTGTGTATTCGTTCTTTCAGTCTAGAGGTCCCCATCGTTCTCCTAGTCTAGGTATTAGTAAAAGTAGAGAGTGGAGTCCTGGAAGTCAGTGGTAGGAGAGAGAGAAGAAGCATTGCAGATAGGAGGTGTCTAGGCCTCTAGGGCTTGTACCTAACTCAGAATTTAGATTGGCCTTAAATGGGCTTTCTCTCTTTGGAGAAACAACACTTGGTCCCAGGGGTGGACTGACAACTCATGGGGCCCCCGGGCAATAGGGGATCATGGGGCCCCTGTGTCCTTGCCCAAACTCAAAAAAGACTATGAAAAAGGTACCAGGGGCATCTCATGGGGCCCCCTACTGACCCCGGGCCCTCGGGCAGTGCCCAAGATTCCAAATGGTCAGTCTGCCCCTGCTTGGTCCTTTTCCTTAGTGGGTCTACCAAGTAACTGGATAAATATATTAGAGAGCACCTTGAAAGTGGGCATAGCATTGAACGGGACTAGTCATACAAGATGAAACCATGCTATAAAGGACTGATGAAAACTAGGTTGTCTTGAACTATTTACGACTATTTATGACTATGTTGAAGTAGACTGTTGATACCTCTTGCACACGTAAAAGAGAAGTTCCAGGAGGAAGCAACTGAGTATCTTTATTTACATGATACCTGGTGATCTATACCTGGGGAACAAGAAGCAAATGTCTTCAAATGACTTCAGTCAAGTGACTGGTGGTGGTCAGCAGAAGGAAGGCCAGTCTGCCTGGTGGTGGTGACAGGTCTCCTGTCTGGACCACATGCCTTGTAACTCATGTCCTTGGTGTTTTTTTAACCCGATGTTTGGCCCCTGAAGGACCTGACCTACTGTTTGTGACCTGCAAGGTTCCATACATCCATTGGCAAGCCATGCCAATTTTAAGTGTATATAAACACTAACAGGAAGCCAACAGGGAACTTATTTGCTCTCTTTTGATCTTTTAAATACACCAAGTTTTTTTATATATCTGTTTGATAAGTTCAAAAAATACCCCCGAAAGGTGAGAGAAGAGTGAGAGAGGGAAGAGCTCATCACTGTGCTGCTTGTACTTTCACTTTCCAATTACCTTCTGAGGCAGGTCCAGGAGAAACTGAGCTCAGAGGAAGTGAATTTAATGATGCTAGCCATCAGGCCAAGGACATCTAGTGGCAGAAAACATACTGCAGGGAAATGTCAAGATTAAGACTGAAAACTGCAGCAAGATCTGGTCTTGTTATTTTATCTTTTCACAGGCTATTCATTTATCTTGCTATTTTTGACTGAAGATCTGCTTTAAGATGATCATACACATCTTGATCAGGACACCTGCACTTCTGTTTCCCTGACCGTCAACTGATTCAGACAGTTTTGTACATTGGTATTGTGTGCCAGTTGTGCGGTTATTTGATATCCAAGCTATTATCTGATGGTTTCAAAACCTAGCACCGACCAGTGCACGCCCCGTTATCGGAAGGGGAGGTCTAAAATAACCTCCATGCTCAGATACAATAGAAAGCTAAAGCCGTCAAATCTTCCACTGCAGCTGTGTTTATTGTGAAGCTGTCATCAGATTTCACGCTGACAGAGCTCTGACGCGCAAGGCTAATGCAAGAAGCGTCAAGGCTCTGCTGGTCTGGAATTTGCTGAGAGTGTCACAATAATCACAGCTGTATCAGAAGACTTTGCTGTTTTCTCTGTCTTTCGTATCCTTCAGTTGGGTAGACAGCACTGGACTCCAAGGGCTGCACCTTCTGCATCACATGAATGCCTTTAGATGGGGGTTGCAGAGACATTTCTCTTCTGTGTGTCAGAAATTACAATCCGACCTAATAATGTGTATGAGCACACTTGGGGACCATTCACACTTGTTCGTTCTGCTGAAAAACTAAATTTCAAGCTGAATTCCTATTTAGTACCATGTGGCTGATTGGCATGTACAGGTTAGTAAACCAAGTTAGTAACTTTCACCCAAAAATTAAGTTTCTTCTCCTCCTTCCCTCCAGTCTGTTTTACGGGAGGCAAGTACTTTTTGTTTAATGGAACTCACTCCCACTAGACACAACTCTAGTCTCTGCATGCAAGAGTGGCTCCATAGGCTGCAAGAGAAAGGAGCCACCCTGAAACAGAAAATACCTGGGGCAGTGGTCATGGCACCAGCTTATGCTACCTATACATTATGCAAGAGATTTGCTTGATCCCCCCCATCCACACAGTTGGTGTAGATGAGGGAATCCCCTCTAATCCCTCACAGCGCTTTTGTGTGCTGCCATCAGGGAGCTTTCTCTGCTAACAGAACGCAATGATTAGTGTTCCTGCCGGCAGTGACCAGATGCAAAAAACCTGCAGGCTGGTTGTACTAAAGTTGATCGATAGAGGCATCCCTAGGGTTGGTGTCACCTGTTGCCGTAACACGTGGTATCACCCCTCCAGAGAGGAAGGACCGGTGTAGCGGTACAATGAGTATCCCAACCCATGAAGATATGTATCCCCTGAAGCAACTGTGCATGTGCCGGTTTCAGGCCAAAGAAGCCGATCTCTGACTTTAGCACAGAGCTGCCACAGTTAAACCTTTACAGCAGTGGTTCTCAACCTGTGGGTCGCGACCCCTTTGGGGGTCGAATGACCCTTTCACAGGGGTCCCCTAAGACCATCAGAAAACACATATTTCCAATGTGTAAAGAGCAGCTACTGTGTAGAAAGCAGCTACTCTGTTAAAAGCAGCTATTGTGCTGAAAGCAGCAGTATTGGAGGTAAAACGACACTCATGAATTATAATTACTGGGTAAATAATTTTATGGTTGGGGGTCACCACAACATGAGGAACTGTATTAAAGGGTCTCGGCATTAGGAAGGTTGAGAACCACTGATTTACAGGCTGTAAACCGCTGAAGCAGATCCCGCAGATCACTATGGGTTTCAAGATCAGTTAACCCTGTATAGGTTGAACCTATATGGGGTTAACTGATCTTGCAACCCATAGTGATCTGGGATCTTCACGGGTCCGGGATACTCATTTTACCGCTACACCGGGGGAAGCTGTCACTGTGCCGGTAATCTGGGATCACCCCAATAACTGGTCAGGACCTTCACAGAGCCCAGAAGCTCTGCTGGCATCCTGCTCCTGCACCCCCTGTGATGGTGTCACCCAGTGATGCCTGCACCCCCCTAGGGACACCACTGAGCCTGCCCAGAGATGGATCAAATTTTGTCCGGTTCCTGCTGAACTGGCTGAATTTTGACCCGTCTATGGCTGGCTTTAAACTGGAGCATAGGCAGGGACTACAAGATAAAGAAGTTGCAAACTCACTAATTAAATCTGCTGCTGAAAGTGGTTGAAAAACTGCAAGTTCAATACAGACATGTGCGCCAGACATTTTTGGTTAGTTTCGGATGCATTAGTTTACTGAAGAATTTTGTTTCGTCATATTCGTTATGTTTTCGGAATTTGCTTTGAATCTTCGGCATTCGTTTCTTATATTCGTTGGTCCATGTGGATGTGAAAAATGTTGCAGTTTTTCCTCAAGATTGCTATATATTCGATATATTATTGAACTGGAAGGATTCTGAATTTTTGGATGATAGTCCAATGCACAAAGAGAAATGACATGAACTGATCCGACAATATCGACTGGCGTCATGTGTATCCAAATTAGCAAATGAAACAAAATTCAGATCCATTTGTTATCTGAATACAAATGATCAAAAATTGAAAATTTTATTAATTTCCCCATGGGCCTGAACATCTATTGCATCATGTGATGTCTTTCAAAAGAAACAAATGCATTTGTTAATTTCGCTATAATTTTTTGGGATTTGATATTCATTACTATGTTCATTCAGAGATTCGTATACATCCAAATCTCCAAAAATGACATTTTCATCCAAAAATCGAATCATAGTGAAACAAAATGCACATATCAAGTTTAATCTCATGTTAGTTTTTTAAAAACATAGTAAGCGTCATTTTGAATGTCTGTGCACAGACAGCAGGCCCCCTCATCCCCCTTTCCCCCCGCACTTGGCATAATACACAGAAAAATCTGCATGTTTAAAACACACAAAAACATACAAAAAATAAAAAACATTACTGCATGCACATACGTGTAAAAGAGCCTATAGCTTTATTCCTTACCCAGCTTGAAACATCTCAGAAGCATCTCAAACCCATCTCGAATGCAAGCTGAAACCATTTACCCTGATCAGCCATAACAATAGAACTACTGACGGGTAAAGTAAGTGAATCACATTGATTATCTCATCACAATGGCATATGGAAGTCAGTGGGATATATTACGAAGGAAGTGAACATGCTGTCCCTGAAGTTGATGCGTTGAAAGCAGAAATAATGTGCAAGTGTAAGGATTTGAGCGACTTTAACAAGGGACAAATTTTAATGGCATGTAATGAGTGAGGGCATCTCCAAAACTGCAGCTCTTGTGGGATGTTCCCAGTCTGCAGTGGTCAGGACCTGCTAAAAGTGGGCTAAGGAAGGACAACTAGCAAACTGGTAACAGGGTCATGGTGGGCCAAGGCTCATTGATGCTTAAAGGGGGAAAAGCCTGGTCCATGTAGTCCAATCCAATAGAACAGTGTGCTGAAAAAGTTAATGCTGGTTCCTATAGAAAGGTCTCAGAATACACAGTGCATCGCAGTTTGGGGCCATGTACCTGCAAACAGTGTGTCCATGCTGACCGGTGTCCACAAAAGCGCCTACAATGGGCACATGAGCATCAGAACTGGACCACAGAACTATGGAAGAAGATGGTCTGATTAATTCAAGAACGGTTTGAGGAACACAACAACTTTAAGGTGTTGACTTGACCTTCAAGTTCTCCAGATCTCAATTCAATTTGAGCATCTGTGGGATGTGCTGGAAAGACAAATCCAATCCATGAAGGCCCCACCTCACAACTTACAGGACTTAAAGGATCTGCTACAGGTGGCTTGGTGCCAGATACCACAGCATAGCTTCAGAGGTCTAATAGAGTCTATGCATCAATGGGTTATGGTGGGTGGTCATAGTAATATGGCCAATCAGTATAAGGCTCTATTACTACATCACAAGACATTTAAAGTAGCCAAATATGATTTTTTATTTTTAGATTTGGATAGAGTAGGGCAGGGCTCCAGCCTTATCCACTGATTAGGTGTCCCTACTGAAAGATTTCCCCTCTATTCCAGTTCCTGTGATAACTGTTACATTGTAGAGTTCCGATCACTTTTTGTCTCAGTGACAATGGTCACCAGGCCACACAGAGAGTTTACATTTTTCCAGTGGTGATAGTGAAAGCAATAAAAACCTGACAGATGCTCTAATCCTTCCCCATTCAATCCAAAACAGTTGTGGCTATACATACACCTAAGGTTTATTTACAGTTAGGTCCATATATATTTGGACACAGGCACAATTTTAGATTTTTTGGGGTATTTACCAAAATATATTCAAGCTATAGTTATATAATGGATATGGGCTGAAAGTGCACACTCTCAAGTTTAATTTGAGGGTATATACATCCAAAATGGAGGAAGGGTTTAGGAATTACAGCTCTTAAGAGTAGCCATCCCCCTTTTTCAAGGGACCAAAAATAATTGGACAGTTGAATATAATCAGAAATAAAATGTTAATTTTTAATATTTTGTTGAGAATCCTTTACTGGTAATGACTGTCTGAATTCTGGAACCCATGGACATTACCAAAGACTGGGTTTCCTCCTTTCTGATGCTTTGCCAGGCTCTAACTACAGCTGTCTTCAGTTATTCTTTGTTTGTGGGTCTTTCTGCCTTTAGTTTTGCCTTCATCAAGTGAAATGAATTGGGTTGTGATCAGGTGATTGACTCTGCCATTGCAGAATATTCCACATACTTTCCTTCAAAAGCTCCTGGGTTACTATTGCAGTGCGTTTTGGATCATTGTCCATCTGTACTGTGAAGCGCCGTCCAATCATCTTTGCTGCATTTGGCTGAATCTGGGCTGACAGTATATTTCTAAATACTGCAGAATTTATCCAGCTGCTTCTGTCTTCTGTCACATCATGAATAAACACCAATGACTCAGTGCCACTGGAAACCATGCATGCCAATGCCATCACACATCCTCCGCCATGTTTTACAGATGATGTTGTGTGCTTTGGATCATGAGCTGTTCCAATCCTTCTCCACACTTTTTTCTAATCTGGCTTTTCTATTCTGCAGGCTTATGAATGGTTTGCACCTTGTGGTGAACCTTCTGTATTTGCTCTTGTGAAGTCTACTCTTGATTGTAGACTTTGACAATGATACACCCACCTCCTGGAGAGCGTCCTTCACTTGTCTGGATGTTGTGAATGGGTTTTTCTTTACCATAGAGAAGATCCTTCAATCATCCACCACTGTTGTCTTTCGTGGACGTTGATTTGGTCACTCCTAATATTGCTGATATCGCTCTGGTGGATTTGTTTAGTTTGTGAAGCCTTACAATGGCCTGTTTCACTTGCATGGACAGCTCCTTTGAACACATGATGTAGGTTCACAGCAACAGATTACATATGCAAATACCACACTTAGAACCAACGCCACACCTTTTACCTGCTTAACTGATGAAGAAATAACGAAGGAGTAGCCCACACCTGGCCATGAAACAGCTTTTGATTCAATTGTCCAATTACTTTTGGTCCCTTGAAAAAGGGGGATGGTTACTTTTTGGTAAATACCTGAAAAAAAAACCCTAAAATTGTACCTGTGTCCAAATATATATGGACTTAACTGTAGCTAACTCAAGGCACAAAGTTAATGTACAAAACATTTGTTGGTTTCTCTATATTGGTTTGTTGTATGAATTGAACAGAAAATCAATTGACCTGTAGACCATCCAAACGTCCTCTTCAAATCCCGTCCTCTGTCTTCCAGTACTAAATTTAGATTAATGGCTTTCTGGAAGTAAATTTTTATAGACTGATTTATTTCAGAGAGCTTGTCAAAGTACAAAGCCAATAATCCTCAAAACTGAATTATAGTTGACCTCTTCTACAACTGCATTATAAAAATAATACATAAATATTACCTGTGAGATTATACATAGCATAGGAGCAAATTAAGCGGGTAGTGCCCCCCAAATCTATCTCCATCCATACTATGACCAGACTACTCCCTATCCACTTATTTCTTTCCTGCCTACTAAAAAAATTAAAAACTTCCTCCATGCCAATACAAGATTTGGCAAGCAGTAACTTCTGAGGGTCTCAGCCATTTCCATATGTATGGATATCTGAACTCTTTAATCATTTGGATTGTCAATTAACTGTCATTATTAAATGGTAAGTTATATACATGATGATGTTGCCTGTGTGAAGACTTATTGCTTATGTTAAGTCACAGCTGCCTGGTCTGTGCTGTGGTAGGTGCACAGGCAAAGCTGGCATTTTGGGGGGCAAGCTAGGCAACTGCCCAAGGTCCCCTTAGAAGCTTCCCTCCTGTCCTCAATTTACCCTTCACATTACGATCTGCACCATTACAGCAACATTAACATATCCTCCAGTAGGGTTGGGCTCCGGTGTGTTGGATCCTAGTCTGAACCCACCTGATAGGAAGCTGTCATTATCTTGGGCCATTCATAATATGCTGAAGCATTCACCACCCCCGGTATCAGGGGTGGACTGACAACTCATGGGGCCCCGGGCAAAAGGGGATCATGGGGCCCCTGTGTCCTTGCCCAAACTCAAAAAAGCCTATGAAAAAGGTACCAGGGGCATCTCATGGGGCCCCCTACTGACCCCGGGCCCTCGGGCAGTGCCCGAGTTTCCAAATGGTCAGTCCGCCCCTGCCCGGTATATATGTGACTGCAGAGCAAGGAATGCCTGGCCACAGATGATCGGCCCAGTACAGGTGAGAGCTTGTCACATCTCTAAACAGAATCTCTGAACGCAAAGAGCGGAGCTATCAATCATCTGTCCATCCTCCATTCTTAAATCCTGTTTCCATTCATAGAAACTGCAACACGGCTTCTATGAATGGAGCAGCTTGGAGGACAGAGCAAGCATAGTTGGACTCTCTTGATGAGTGCCTGCGACAGCCCCTTAGTTGTATTAACTATCACCACACTGGAAGATTATGGCGGCGGAGATGGGAGGGGGAATATGTGGCATGACAGAGGAGGAATTCTACTAAAAGAAGAGGAATCAGCACAAGGGACGCATCTTATTGACTGTACGTTATGTCTCTTGTGCTGATTTTTATGTTTTGGCTTTTGGCTGCACTTAGGCTTTCAAACTTTGATGTTTTCTTCGTTTTTTTTTTCTATAAATTTGAATTGGAGAGGGGTTCTCTTCAATGGCCAGCCAAAAATATCTGATGCATTTTTTTAACCCAGAACATGATGACTACTTCCATATAGGTACTAGAGTGCCCTGGCATATGTCTCTACTCCAAGAGGATAACTTTATAATTACTAGACGATGACTGCCAGAGTAAACATACTGATATTTGCTTTATTAATATTAGTATAGTTGCAGGCATCCAAGGAATGGTGTGAAAACACCGACAACGACCAGTCAGACTGGGGATCCAAAGGTCTACCAGAGGATATAAGAGTGATGGCCCCACTGAAGCATTGTATACCTTAGTGAAAAGTGGGTTTGCCTACTGGGAAGGATATTAGTAATGCTTTATAGTGAAACATAGGGCCAATTTGATATTTTTTTTTAGCACAAAAGTTTCTCAGCATTATAACCGACCATACCTGCAACCCACTATTCAAATGTTAGGATCAATATTCATTTATTTGCTTTAATAGAATTCACATAGTGACAGGCATAAAAGAAATGGTGTGGAATAACTCACAGCAACCAATGAGATTTGTAATCCTATGGTCAACCATTTGGCCTCTAGTCAAATGTTAGGATCATTCCTTATTTTAGTATAGTAGGTGCAGCTATGCAATCATTCCTTTTTGCCCCATTGGCCAACCGTACATCCAAAACTGTTTGTGTAAAGCACAGATACAGCTTACTATTTTATAGCCAATTATTCCAAACTACATACAGATGATTCAAGGCTTTTTTTGGCCAAAGAGGTGTAGACTCCAGAGAGAGAGATATCATATTCCCCCTGTACAAATCATTAGTAAGACCTCATCTGGAATATGCAGTTCAGTTTTGGGCACCAATTCACAAAAAGAACATTGGGGAACTGGAGAAAGTACAGAGAAGGGCAACCAAACTGATATGAGGCATGGATGAGATCAGCTATGAGGAAAGATTAGAGGAACTGAATTTATTCTCTCTTGAGAAGAGGAGATTAAGGGGGATATGATCACCATGTATAATACATAAGGGGGGATATGATCTCCATGTATAATACATAAGGGGGGATATGATCACCATGTATAATACATAAGGGGGGATATGATCTCCATGTATAATACATAAGGGGGGATATGATCTCCATGTATAATACATAAGGGGGGGATATGATCTCCATGTATAATACATGAGGGGGGATATGATCTCCATGTATAATACATGAGGGGGGATATGATCTCCATGTATAATACATAGAGGGGATATGATCTCCATGTATAATACATAAGGGGGGATATGATCACCATGTATAATACATAAGGGGGGATATGATATCCATGTATAATACATAAGGGGGGATATGATCTCCATGTATAATACATAAGGGGGGATATGATCTCCATGTATAATACATAAGGGGGGATATGATCTCCATGTATAATACATAAGGGGGGATATGATCACCATGTATAATACATAAGGGGGGGATCTGATCTCCATGTATAAATACATCATTGGTTCATATAGTGAACTCGGTGTAGTTATTCCCCCTGAGGTCATCACAGAGGACACGGGGGCACTCTTTACGTCTGGAGGAAAATAAATGTAATCTCCAAACACGGAAAGGTTTCCTCACAGTAAGAGCTGTGAAAATGTGGAATAGAGTCCCTCAAGAGTTGGTTCTGGCCAGCTCAGTGGATTGCTTCAAAAAAGTCCTGGATTCTTTCTTAAATACACAGAATATAACTGGATGCTAACATTTATAGGTAAAGTTGATCCAGGGAATATCCGATTGCCTCTCGGGGATCAGGAAGGAATTTTTTTCCCTGCTGGGGCAAATTGGATCGTGCTTTGCTGGGTTTTTTTGCCTTCCTCTGGATCAACTGTGGGTGTAGGATTATAACTTTTTTTTTTTTCTATGGTTGAACTGGATGGACGTTTGTCTTTTTTCAGCCAGACTAACTATGTATGTCTGCAGTCTCTGGTTATCATCACTGCAGTCTATGGAAACCATGACTTCTGCAGAGTAGAACTTAGGACCTAACAAGACAGTATAACTATACAGGTTATGGTGAGGGTCTAAAGGAATCAAAAAGCTTTCCACCAGTCAGTACGTAGCACAGTTGAATCTTCTTAGAACAGAAGGCGTTCACGTCTTGTTCCATCAAAAATCCCCAAAATAATAGGATTATACTTTATATCAAGATAGTACATGGAGCCATGAACATCACAATATACACCAGCAGTTTGGAACGTACAGCTGGTCATTAGGGCTAAATGGGATGGTTTGCTTTTTGGATCCCTTTATCCAATCTCACCATAAATTTCAAGGTTATACTTTCCTGTTGAGCCCTACTCTATAGAAGCCGTGGAGGGATTCAGGGGCCCTTCTTCTTTGGAGGTTGGTCTATTACTGCACCCTTTTTTCGTGTGCTGTGATTTCACGGCTCACTTTTCTGTTCAAGGGGGATTCAACAAGCACTGAACCACTGAGTTTCGTAAAAATCCACCATTGGTTCCCTAAAAGGATTTTTGGTTCCTTTTTATCTTTTCTCAACATTACCTTCATGGTTGTACTTGTTCAAATGTTACAATGGACTGAAAGAGACTGCATACAACTTACTGTCAGAGATTGCTTGACTGCTCCACTATTACTCATTAACTGCTGTCAAGTTGTTACTCCATGTGGAATTTCTGGAGTTCTACTTTAAATCTAAATATGACAAGAGATCCACCTTATCATCTCCTAGATAACAAATATATAAATCTACTGTGACTCTAAAACTGGAAGAAGCAAACTGGACCAATGTAAGTTTGTAAAAAAAATGCAAACTTCTTAAAGTTGTACTTTAAATCTACAATATGACAAGAGGTCCACTTTATCATCTTTTAGATCCCTGGTGTTTGAAGTGCAGCTCTTGGGCATCAGCAGTCAGTAGAGGGAGCATTGATTTGCAAAGTTTCCCTTTATGGTAGTAAAGTTTGGTGGTCACATGCAACATGTTCCTAGTCTCTGATGGTCTCCTATAGCATGACTTCAGTCTTTACTGACTCTAGTAGAACAATCAAGTAGATAATTCCTGCAGTTCTACTTTAAATCTACAATATGACAAGGGGTCCACGTTATCATCTCCTGGATAACAAATATATAATTCTACTGTGACTCTAGGGCCCCATGTACACAGGACACTTCTGAACGATGGAAACTGACTGCTGGAAAACGTAGGTTAAAAAACGTCTGTTTAGCCGTGTTTGCATAACGCTGTAAGGGACCGCCCGGCGGTACCACTAGCACTCCACTAATCGGATGTTCCCAGCGCACGGAGTCTAAGCCCCAGAGTACTTGTTCACCAGGGCCCCTGATGGTGGGGATGGACTTGGAGTACCCCAGGACCAGGTTGTGACTACTGAGGACACCCGTCAGTGGTAGGGGTATTCGCCAGGGGCTCCCACGGGAGAGAGCCAGGTATGAGGAGGTCTGGAGACCCCGTTGAGAGGGACGGATGGATGGATGGATGGCTGAGCAAGTGCAAGGTCGGTAACTATAGGGACGGTGCGGTACAGAGCAGCGGGCAAAGAATAGTCGGGTCACACGCCAGGTCAGCAACAGCAGGTCAGATCCACTAGGGGGCATTCAGGAGAGAGGTCAGGCAAGCAAGGGTCAAGAACAGGAGAAAACAGCAAGGTCAGGGCACAATCCGGGTCAGCAACTTACTTTAAACAGGTTCACAGGTTCACAGGATTCAAGAGACCAAAAGGCACTGAATGACAGCTCAGGGCCGTTTAAATATCCCGCCCTGCGCTGTCATTGGTGCCAGGTGCGCGCCCGTGGTCCCTACTGCGCATGCGCAAACCTGGTTGCCGCGGTCGGCCAAGTCCCGGCGCCCGCGTACAGGGAGGTGTACTGCGCCTGCGCCGAGCCCAGCGGCGCGGCGATCTCCGACAAACGCGTTTATGCACGTTTGCGTTTAGAAGCGTTTTTTAAAGATAAGCACAGGAGAACCTCCCAAATGCCCAGAATGCACTGAAAAGTGGTAAATTATTAACTATTTCAGACTGTTTCAGAGAAATACAGAGAGTAGAAGCAGAGACAGCAGTATGTGTTGAGATAATTAGCTCATTAACATTTCTTTTGTTTCCAAGGGTGGGAAAGGTGTCTGGTGGTGGGAGTCATTAAGGCCACCTGGCAGGGGGTCTTCCTGAGGTGTGAATGGTCATTAACATATCTTTTGTTTCCAATGGTGGGAGAGGTCTGAGGTGTGAATTAGTCATTTCAATGTGTGACAAGCTTGTTCAGTGTTTTGTCCATCTGAGTACCTTGAAAACGCTTTGCTTGCATTTTTCATGATGAAAAAAGGCTCTGGACAGCATCGGGAACTGGAAGAGTTAAAAAAAAAATTCAAACTTAAACACTTATAAACGCGATTTGCCGCGTTTACAAGCATTTTGCGTTTGAACCGCTGTTGAAATCGACTGCTGAACGCAAGTTTTCTGCGTTCAAAAAAATGACTGTAAACTCAAATGCCTGTAAACAACTGTAAATGATTCAATGTGACAAACTCCTGCGCTCCTACCTAAAAACTAATACCTACCAACAAAGGTAAAGCTGCTACATACAGTCATATACCCATAGACAAAAATTATAAATGAAACACAAATGATGCAGTGCTACATAAAAATTCTTCACACATAAATGAATAAGTGAAACAGTGCAAAATTAGTGACACAAATAACAAAAACACACAATATTAAATAGTGCCAAAAAACTCATAAATAATCACAGGCCCTGATGAAGTCACGTGTTAAGCGTGACGATACGCGTTGGCAGTGATGCACTTCCGGTTGGACGCCTTCTTTATTTACATTGGACACCCATGCAAGTACATCTGATCTGAGGTTTGATTTACATGTGATGTACAAGATGATTTTAAATGTGAGCATATTTGATATGTGATACTTTGTTTGGTGAATAAATAGTTTTACACTATGCAAGCATTCACTTCTATTTTCTGAGGGATCAAGTGGCTGCAGCCACCTTATGTGCCTGAAGAGGAGATCTGCTGCCCTGTGAGCCTGTACTGGAATCTGTATGAGGGGAGGTCAGTGTGGAGAGCTGTGGAGGATTACCTACTATTAAGGGTCCATGTGTTAGTGATCCTGAAGGCCTTCTGACCCTGTGCGGGTCGCAAGAGGGAGGTGAGCGGGCAATTCAGCCATTTTTGGATATCTCTGCACATTTATCAGCACTTTTTTTTTTTCTTCAAGAATTGCTGTGGACTTTATATATGGTTTTTTTGTATATTGTCAGGTGTTTTACACCTCACGGGACTTTATATATTCATTCATTTATTCATGTTTGTTTGCATGATCAGTTCTTAGTTTATGTGTTTATTGGGATGCACGTGTGTTTTGTGTTATATGGTGGGAACTGATTTTTAGTTCTGGTGGGAGGTTTTTTTTAGCACATTGAGTCCTGTTGTGACTTACTTGTTTGATTTGGAGCACTATTGGATCCCATTGGATTACTTGGGGCACCATTTATGTTATTTGGTCCTTTTAGGACCTCGTATTGACACTTGTCACATGTGATTATTTATGAGTTTTTTGAGTTATTTAATATTGTGGGTTTATGTTATTTGTGTCACTAATTTTGCACTGTTTCACTTATTCATTTATGTGTGAAGAATTTTTATGGTAGTAGCGCTGCATCATTTGTGTTTCAACTGTAAATGATGATGTGTACATGGACACATAGGAAAACATTAGGGAGAGTTCAGGGGCTGCTGAAAAAACGCTGAACAGCTCCTAAACGTGAGTTTATCAGTTGCAGTGTACATGAGCACAAAAACTGGAGGATTGCTTCCAATTTCCCCAACTAGTAATATGTTTTACTGGCAAATTATCAAGTGATGCTTGTCTTGGTCTTACTCTTATACAGGGACGTGCCAAGTATTCATGGGAACGTGTGGCAGAATAGACTTGCCTAGACAGGCCGCAAATCCCAGAAAGCTTTCACGTCCAGCACGCCTTTGGGTGGAAAGTCACTTCTGGGTGGCAGAAACCTGCTAACAATTTGCAATATTACAAAACAATACATGCTCAATCCTCCGAATCTGGTCATTATCACTTTTGTCACTAGTCACAAAATAACAGCTGTTTTTTTAGCTGTGTTAATCTGAGTATTATCTTCAAGTAATGACATTGACATATGAGTAACTTGTTTGTGAGGTGTGTGACTTTTACAGCATACATGTATATGCCAACATATAGTATTTTGAGGTACCAGTACTCAGCAGTACTGCACACAGCCCATTCTCCAGGTGCTGATGGAAAATATTCCCTCTTAGATTGTAAGCTCCAAGGATCAGGCCCTCCAAACCCTCTTGTATTGAACCGTATTGTTGCTGTATTGCCTCCCTTTTATATTGTAAAGCGCTGAGCAGGGGCGGACTGACAACTCATGGGGCCCCCGGGCAATAGGGGATCGTGGGGCCCCTGTGTCCTTGCCCAAACTCAAAAAAGTCTATAAAAAAGGTACCAGGGGCATCTCATGGGGCCCCCTACTGACCCCAGGCCCTCGGGCAGTGCCCGAGTTTCCAAATGGTCAGTCCGCCCCTGGCGCTGAGCAAACTGTCTATATAAATCCTGTATAATAATAATATTCCCTGGGGGTCGCAAGTAGACAGTTTTTCCATTATGGCTTTCTAGAAAGGCTGAGCATGTGCATTTCTGAGCAGCCTTGCTGGTCTGGAAGAGGACAAGAGCGCTGTCCGGCTGAGCTTAGTTAAAGACTAAAGCTTGCCATACACCAAGCGACATCTCACTCCGCCGACATCCTTCGACTGAAACACTGAAGGAGCTGAGCAGTAAACTGCCATCTGAACAGTAACTGAATCTAATCAGCTGCATTCATTATTCTGGTATTCTGACAGCCGCAGGCGCTGGGTGTCCGAGTACAATAGCCAGCAAGGAAAAATCGACCATTCACGCTGTTTAGCGTGGGTGGAGCAAATTAGGTATGTATACCCAACTTAGGTTCACCTTTTTGCCTATGAAATCAAAAGGTCCCAATAGGTAGGTAGGTAACTGTGCAACTTTGAAAAATTTTAAAGTGTTACTAAACCCACAACAGTAAAATAAATCTGTAGATGCAGTAAAGCATGCTTGTTATACTCGCAGTGGAACCTAAGGGGTTAATCCTTTGCATTGTTTAAAAAAGGCCATTTGATCCTGTCTTCTCTGCTCCTCTTCTTGTTCAAAGGTCCATGTCTTATCTCCTGATAAGACAGACTGAACCATAGTAATTCTGCACATGCTCAGTTTAGTGTGTATTGCTAGAGAGGTTGTTTTTATTTCTTTGGGAGAGTGCATGTGATTAGCACAGGGCCAATCAGCACTGTGCAGAGAGAGGTCAGGGGTTTTGCATCCTTCTACAGCAGAAAGAAAACTCCTCCTACAAGCTTTAACATGTGCTCTGCTGGACACTGATAGAAGCCACAAGACTACTCACTGCTGATGAGAAAAGGTATTTAGCAGTTTATATTTACTAAAATAAATGCATTTCCATGTTTTGTGTACTGTGGGCTACAGCCTGCAATGCTGATCAAGCAGAGAAAAACAGACAAGGCGGCTGTACAGACTTCGATCGACTTTTGTACAACCTCCCTGCCCATATATAGATTAAAATTCGATCATCCCTGTTTAACCAGTCAAGTTTTGATTAAAATATGGCTGGTTTAAGCCTGCTAATCATAGTTCAAAGGCCATGCACACACAACACTATGGTTTTAAAAAATCCCCCAGATGAATAAGCCCATAAATTTGCTGGCACTGTGAATCTGGAACCCGCAGGATTTGCCTCTAACCTATGGTGGCAGTAATGAACCTGAACCTCACCCCTAGTCTCTATTAGGAACCCATGTGATAATGTGAAAACACAGGACGACAACTGGGAGTCGGCTGTCACCCCATAAGTAGAAGTGCCTGAACAAAGACCTTTACAGTAGAACAACCAGATATCATTTTAACTAAAGCTCCAGACTTACAAAATCAATAAACGTAATAGGTAAAACTTTTCAAGACAAAAGCTGAATAAGTGATTTCACTGTCTGTTTCTTTTAGTCTTTGTATGGGCCATTATATGTGGGGCGTTTCATTGTATAGTCATCTCATTACCTCATTTTATGATAAGCAGAGTGACAATGTTATTCATTTGATCTTGATGGATAAATGCCTTTCTATTTAAAAAGAGAAAACAACTTTTGGAACTATATTCCCATGCTGAAGCTTATGTGGGATTTTAATGATAGAGTTTCACCTTAATCCTCAAATAAGACCCAAGTAGCAGGGTTGTTATTTGTCATTTCCTTTTACATATTGAAGTGTCCAAGCCTACAGAATGTGCCCACATGCTTTGCTGTCTTCTATCAGTGTCCATTTTTATATTATTTTAGTAAATATAAACTGCTAAATACCTTTTCTCATCAGCAGTTAGAACAGTCTTGTGACTTCTATCAGTGTCCAGCAGAGCACATGTTAAAGCTTGTAGGAGGAGTTTTCTTTCTGCTCTAGGAGGATGCAAAACCCCTCACCTCTATCAACCTTTCAGAAACTAGTCAATACCAGTGTGCAAATGTATTTTTGCTTTGGAAAAAAAAAAATCACGTCTAACATTTGCTGTCCTATGTGTGTGGATGTTGCTGCATCATGTTAAAATAGTTTTTTACATTTTAGAATGGGGTGCCTTGAGATTGTCCATAATTTTAAAGGGTGCCTTGAGATTGTCCATCATTTTAAAGGGTGCCTTGAGATTGTCCATAATTTTAAAGGGTGCCTTGAGATTGTCCATAATTTTAAAGGGTGCCTTGAGATAGCCCATAATTTTTAAAGGGTGCCTTGAGATTGTTCATAATTTTAAAGATGCCTCGGGACTGTCCATAATTTTAAAGGGTGCCTTGAGATCGTCCATAATTTTAAAGGGTGCCCCGGGACTCACAATAATTTTAAAGGGTGCCTCGGTACTGTCCATAATTTTTAAAGGGTGCCTTGAGATTGTTCATAATTTTAAAGGGTGCCTCGGGACTGTCCATAATTTTTAAAGGGTGCCTTGAGATTGTTCATAATTTTAAAGGGTGCCTCTGGACTGTCCATAATTTTAAATGGTGCCTTGAGATCGTCCATAATTTTAAAGGGTGCCCCGGGACTGACAATAATTTTAAAGGGTGCCCCGGGACTGACAATAATTTTAAAGGGTGCCTCGGGACTGTCCATAATTTTGAAGGGTGCCTCGGAACTGTCCATAATTTTAAAGGGTGCCTTGGGACTGTCCATAATTTTAAAGGGTACTTTGACTGAAAAAAGTTTGAGAAACACTGCTCTAGTTTGTTTGCTTTCCGAAAATATATAATGTTTGGGGGCTTTGTATAATCTTCAGGTCTAAAATTATTTTAAAACGTGTTCAAAAAATGCAAAAACCGTTCTGGCAGCGAAAGGGCTCATTTACATTTGCGGTTGGGAGGTGGTAAAAACACGTTGGCTGATTGAAAACACTGACCCATATATGCCCAGCTTTAGAAGGTTTTTAAGCTATCCCCCCCCCCTTACAATCAGCAATAAAGCAGCACCAGTGCAGACACAGTACTTTAGAGAATGTCATTAACAGAACAATCTCTTTGGTCTGTGACTTTGCCATTGGGCATACCAAGTAATTTAGGAACTGTGGTGCCAATAAGTCAATCTTTACCAAATCAATCTACAAACATTCTAATGGTGGCATAAATTTTAACAAAAATGTCAATAATTGATTCCGTTACCAGACGGACGCATTGCATTCAGAATATTTTGATGTGGCACAGCTTTTTAGTATGCTTTCAGCAATCCTATTGAATAACGAATTCCACTTGAGAGTACAGCATCCCACTTTGCGACAGATGTGTAATTTGCTGGAAGCAGCAGGGTTTCAGCGCTGCCTCTTCTACCATTCTAGTCATAGGACATAATATGGAGCAGAAACAGCAGCCAAGAAGTGGTCCAAAATATAGCCAAGTACTCTCAATGCTGTTGGGATATCTTTTTTTTTTTTGCGCATGCATGTGAAATAATTTGTTAGTGTAACATTTCCAGGTATGCATTACCTCCTATATAGATTGCAGTACTCTCACTATGTCCTTTTTTTGCTTTTCTTGGCAGAAGGATGGAGCCATCTTTGTTCAGGCATCATCCAAGGTCAGCATCTACTTCCTGGACTATGGTGTGCTGAATATGCAGAAACTATAAACAATACCAATTTTAATGAGCACTCAAGGATCGCACAAGAAAAGATCAGAAATACAGTACTATGCAAAAGTCTTAGGCAGGTGTGAAAAATGCTGTAAATTATTATTATTATACAGTATTTATAAAGCGCCAATAGTTCGCTCAGCGCTGTACATTACAAAGGGGGACAGAACATGTGACAGAACAATACCAATACAATGCAAAACATGAGGGGATTGAGGGCCCTGCTCTTTTGAGCTTACAATCTAGGAGAAAGCTTGCAGAAATAGAAGTGCTCATAGTTTATTTTTATCAATTACCAAAATGGAATGGACATGAATAGAAGAGGAATCCAAAGCAAATCAAATTTTTGGTGTGCTTACCCTTTGCTTTCAAAACAGCATCAATTCTTCTAGGTACACTTGGTAGAGTTATGAAGGAATTCGGCAGGTAGGTTGTTCCAAATCTCCATCTTGGAGAACTAACCAAAGATCTTCTGTGGATGTAGGCTGCCTTAAAGCCTTCTGCCTGTTTATGTAATCCGAAACAGACTCAATGATGTTGAGATCAGGGCTCTGTGGGGGCCAGACCATCACTTCCAAGGCTCCTTGTTCTTCTTTACAGTGAAGATAGTTCTTAATGACATTGGGTGTATGTTTGGGGTCATTGTCCTGCTGCAGCATAAATTTGTGGACAATCACCCCCCCCCCACCCGATTGTATGGCATGATGGATAAGTATCTGCCTGTATTTGGTCAGGATCTATGATGTCCTCATGGACATCATTGATCCTGACCAAATCACCAACTTGAATCACAGAAATGCAGTTCCAATCTTGCAAGGAACCTACACCATGCTTCACTGTTGCCTGCAGACACTCATTATTGTACTGCTCTCCAGCCCTTTGGTGAGCAAACTGCTTCCTGCCACAGCCAAATATTTAAAATTTTGACTCATCAGTCCAGAGCACCTGCTGCCATTTTTCTGCACTCCAATTCCTTTGTACCTCTGGAGAGCGGTACAATAATGAGTGTCTGTAGGCAACAGTGAAGCATAGTGGAGGTACCTTGCATGTTTGGGGCTGCATTTCTGCAAATTGAGTTGGAGATTTGGTCAGGATCAATGGTGTTCTCAATGCTGAGAAGTAAAGGCAGATATTTATCCATCATGCCATACCATCAGGAAGGCATGTGATTGGCAACAAGTTTATTCTGCAGCAGGACAACGACCCGAACACACAGCCAATGTCACAAAAGAACTATCTTCAGTGTAAAGAACGAGGACTCCTGGAAGACATGGTTTGGCCCCCATAGAGCCCTGATCTCAACATCCTTGAGTCTGTCTACAGGCAGATACTTATCCATCATGCCATACCATCAGGGAGGTATGTGATTGGCACCAAATTTATTCTGCAGCAGGACAATGACCCCAAACACACAGCCAATGTCATAAAGAACTATCTTCAGTGTAAAGAAGAACAAGGACTCTTGGAAGACATGGTTTGGCCCCCATAGAGCCCTGATCTCAACATCCTTGAGTCTGTCTACAGGCAGATACTTATCCATCATGCCATACCATCAGGGAGGCATGTGATTGGCACCAAATTTATTCTGCAGCAGGACAATGACCCCAAACACACAGTCAATGTCATAAAGAACTATCTTCAGTGTAAAGAAGAACAAGGACTCCTGGAAGACATGGTTTGGCCCCCATAGAGCCCTGATCTCAACATCCTTGAGTATGTCTGGGATTACGTGAAAAAAGAAGGATTTGAGGCAGCCTACATCCACAGAAGATCTGTGGTTAGTTCTCAAAGATGTTTGGAACAACCTACCTGCTGGATACCTTCACAAACTGTGTGCAAGAGTACCTAGAAGAATTGATGCAGTTTTGAAGACCAAAGGGTGGTCACGCCAAATATTGATTTGATTTGGATTTAGTGTTGATGGGGGAATCCCTCCCGCAGAGTTATTGTGTGTTTGCAGCTATTGCAGTGATTACCGCTAGCCTTGGTTCGAATCTAGGCCAGTTCAGCATTGAGATTTGAACCATATATGACCTGCTTAAAAACTACTTGAGATTTTCCAGATTGATATGATTGTCTACCAAAACAATTCATCAATTTGTATCCAGTCTGGCTGGCCTTGTATTACATAGTTTTTGGTATATCTAAAAGAGATTGTACAAGCAAAATTTCAACACTGATGGTCAGCTTAACAGGTTGGCAGACCTGGAAATACCAGTGAGGATGTTGTCGGCCAGGGGCAGACGAACAACTCACGGGGCCCCCGGGCAATAGGGGATCATGGGGCCCTTGTGTCCTTGCCCAAACTCAAAAAAGCCTATGAAAAAGGTACCAGGGGCATCTCATGGGGCCCCTAGTTTCCAAATGGTCAGTCCGCCTCTGTTGTCGGCATAACCATACGTGAAATAATGATGGGTGTACTAGTTCTTTTCATGTTTTCCTTTTATTATAAGAAAATTTATTGGAATACCTCACTAAAAACTAGTAGGTCAATTGGCTTCCTCCAGGCTGACCCAAACGCAGGTGGTCAAGAGTGGCAGGGGCACTAGGCTGTAAGTTCTTTTCAGAAACTAGACTTTTAAAGCAGAACTTTCCTCAAAAGGGAAAGTCACGCTTTTCCTCCTCCCCCCCCCCCCACTTTAGGGGGTTACCTAGTTTTCCCACTTAGGCAATTCAAACAGAAGTTGCCCCCCCCCCCCTTCTCTACCCGCAGCCTTCTGGGGCACATCACAGGTCTCAGGAGGCTATGGGACAATTCAGTGTAGCTTGGCTGGTGCATGCGCTTCCCGAAGTAAACATGCCAGTGCCAGTTACCCAAAGACCAGCAAAGAACCAGCCTGGGCGAGGATGGCGCGGGATCCCTGGACAGGTGAGTGTCCTTTTATTTAAAGTCAGCAGTTAAATTATATGTAATTTTTTCAGATGGGGACTGAAGATCCTCTTTAAGGTAGCCAGGAGGAATCCTAACTGCAGGATATCATATTCAAGCAGCCACAGTACCTACAGCTGTCTGAATACCCGGACAGAGATTGCATGTGATAGGTTGCTGTTGATTTTTGTTGAGCCGGATTGTGATTGCAGGGCTGTGATTGCAGGGCCACCCACAGTTCAAATTTCTGACAATTCAGCAGGAATTGGTTGAAATCCAAGCTGTTTATGGCCAGCCTAATGTGATGGATTCAGCATTCTCTGTAAAGCACAGATGCTACATAAATGAATTAATGACAGGCATTAACTGAATAAGAAAGGGTCAACGCTTCCTAGTTCTGCTGATTCTTATCTATGTGTGGTGCCATCAGCTCCTTGTCAATTCCCCTTTAGCTCTAAATGAGAGGAGAGTTGTAAAGTGAGTAATTTTGCCCCCTGGCTTCCTGTACAGTGGCTGGAAATCCATTAATAACATTGGAAATACAATGACCTTGAGGGTCCTTTAGTCTGATAACACTGAGCTAATCAGATGAAATCAATTTGCAGCTAGCTCCTGCTGGGAGCATTTTACGGCTGTCTCTGAACATTCACTGTGGCTTCCAAAACCACCAGCAGAGGAGTGATCCACTGAAAGCCAGCACTGTACTGAACCTTAATATGAAAGTTGCATCAGTCCCATTCATGTATATAGGCAGGAAGAGATGGGTATAATATTGTACTCTTTACTGTCTAAAGCAGTGGTTCTCAACCTTCCTAATGCTGCGACCCTTTAATACAGTTCCTGATGTTGTGGTGACCCCCAACCATAACATTATTTACCCAGTAATTATAATTCATGAAGTGTCGTTTTACCTCCAATACTGCTGCTTTCAGCACAATAGCTGCTTTTAACAGAGTAGCTGCTTTCAACACAGCAGCTGCTTTCTACACAGTAGCTGCTCTTTCCACATCAGAAATATGTTTCTCTGATGGTCTTAGGCGACCCCCAAAGGGGTCGCGACCCACAGGTTGAGAACCACTGGTCTAAAGCTAGCCACACATTATTTACAGGAATCAGCCAAAACACTGACAATGGGTGGCCCTGCTGGCTGGACAAAAGTTGATTAGTTAAAGTGATTATAAAGGATAATATTTTTAAATTAAAACATTTTTATACTTACCTGCTCTGTGCAATGATGTTACACAGAGTAGTCCCCTACCCCCTTTTCTTGAGTCCACTGCCGGTGCTCTCCCCTTTTTTTTATGACTGCCCCCTCAGCAAGTCGGCTGCTGTGGGGGCACCCATACGGTCATGCTCCCGAGCCGCAATGTGTGCATCCATAGACGCACACATCATGGCTTGACCCTGCCACCCTGTTCCCTTCACTGGTTTTGACTTACAGCGGCAGGACCCAAGGAAAAAAAAAAAGGTATTTAGAATGTTTTTTATATCTATACACGCAAGCTTTGCCTTTCATTTCTGTTTTAAACTGAATGGGTTATTTTACAAGGTGATTGTTTACAATCACTTTAAGTTGCAGGCTTTGGTTAACCCGATAGCCTCGATCATGTGTGTATTGTACATTTATTTTTAAATTTGTTTTCAACAGCGAAAACTACAAGCGCTGAGTTCTCTTTGCCAAAGGGTTGAGAAGTTCATAAGTATTTTTTATTTCCCATCGATCAGTCGAGCCTTAGAGAACAACTAGTGCTGAAAATGTGTATATGGTAACACAGATCAGGTTGCAGTACATGTATAGCCCGAAACAACACAGCCTCGGGTGAAGGGTAAGAGATCACTACAGGGAAGACTAGGATTAAATAATAATAATAATAAAAAAATAATATTAGTAATAATAATAATAATAGTAACAATAATAGTAATAATAATAATAATTAAAAAATTAATAATAATAATAATAATAGTAACAATAATAGTAGTAATAATAATAATAATTAAAAAATTAATAATAGTAATAATAATAATAGTAATAATAATAATTAAAAAAATAATTTACACAAGCATTTTAAGCATTCACCTCTACTGCTGGACTTAAAGCCTGCATTACTCACTCACTGTCCCCGACCACTCAAAATACATATTATTTATAAAAGCTATTGTAAAATACAATTTAAAAAAAAAAAAAAATTGCGACCTGGAACCTGACATTTCCGGAGGAATGCAGGTGACATCACTGTACCTACTAGAAGATCTGGGCACTAGGAATTCTGTAAGAGTCTGCTCCTGAAAATACGGGGCAGTATCAAAACATTTTTAGACTAGTTTTGTAACATGCCAACAGATGGCAGCACAAAGCTGCAAACACAGGGAGCACCTACCTGCATAAGTCAGTGTGCCAAAAGGCATCCTATGTACATGGGGAGCTGTGCAACTCGTGCTATTCTGATATCTCTGATATGTCTGTTAATTCATCAGGGGCAGCAAGTTAGAACAAAGATCAACATGAAATTCTGCGTGAAACTGGGCACATCTGCCATAGACATGATTCGTCAAGTTTACCGCGATGCTGCAATGAATTATTCGAAGTGATTTGAGTGGTATGCGCACTTCAAGAGTGGAAGGACATCACTGAAAGACAACAAGAGATCAGGAAGACCTTCAATGCATCCAGCCACGAAAATGTCGAAACCATTCAGCAACTTGTGCATGATGATCGTTGGTGAACAATCCAGAAGATTGCTGCCATTATCGGTGTGTCATACGGAACAGTCCAGGCAATCCTCATGTGTGATTTAAACATTCTTCGTGTTGCTGTCAAGTTCTTCCCTAGGCTGCTGACCCAGGAGCAGAAGAAACCGCATCGAAGTCTGCCAAGAACACCATCGGCGTGCTGTGGATGACCTGTCCTTCATGTCGAGGATCATTACCGGTGATGAAACTTGGGTTTCACACAGAATTCCACATTTGGCATTTGTTCCAACTTGCTGTCCATGATGAAATAGCAGACATGGTAAAGCACGTGGTCAGAATAGCACTAGTTGCCCAGCTCCCAGTGTACACAGGACGATGTTTTTTGGCATACTGGCTTATGAAGGTCGGTGCTCCCTGTGACTGTGCGTGCAGCCTTGTGCTGTCATCTGTCGGCATGTTACAAAACTAGTCTCGAAATTTTAAGATACTACCACATAACTGGAATCATTCTGATAAAATTTTGTGTGCTAGATTCTTCTTGAGGTAGGTGGATGTATCTAACAACACCTATGCGTTACGGAAGTTTGGAAGCCAAGATATACATTTTTTTTAATGTTTTCTGTACAAACTATTTCTTTCTAGGCCTTTTTTTTTATTTGGAAGATGAGGGGTTGTGAGTAAAGCAGACGTTGTTCACATGGGGAGTATACATCCATGCCCATGTGAGGGCTGTTTTTACACTGTATGGGGATACACACGTGTTCCATGCATCCCCATGCAGGCAGTCCCATTCCGGTCAACTGGGATGCAGCTGCTGTGGGTAAAAACTGGCCCCCACATGGGGCACAGATGCATAAGCCCTATGTGAATGATGCCTTTCCCACCACAAACGCCAGGTTCAGCAGGCCCCTCTTTCTCCTTTGGAGCGCTAACCTTTCCTCCAGGTGTCTTCAGTGCAGTCATGTGACATCACAGGTCCTCTTCATCCTCTTTCCTCCATCAGTGGGCAGACCCTGAGTATAGATGAGTAGAGTAAGTATAAGGTACAGATCAGGTTGGGTGTGTATAGCATTTTTTTCTTTCCGATAAATTTTTAGTGGAATAAATTTTGTAAGATTTACATTTGTTACCGCTAACAAATATATTGATAAAAGCACAAAACCAAAACTTGTGATTTAGGAGCTTTTTTTATATTTTGAAGACACTGGGAACTACACTATATTGCAAACTATTGGGACACCCCTCCAAGTCATTGGATTCAGGTGTTCCAATCACCTCCGTGACCACAGGTGTATAAAATCAAACACCTAGGCATGAAGACTGCTTCTACAAACATTTGTGAAAGAATGGGTCGCTCTCAGGAAGTCAGTGAATTCAAACGTAGTACAGTGATAGGTTGTCACCTGTGCAATAAGTCCATCCATGAAACTTTCTTGCTACTAAATATTCTGCTGCATCCAAGCCCAGGGGCGGACTGACCATTTGGAAACTCGGGCACTACCCGAGGGCCCGGGGTCAGTAGGGGGCCCCATGAGATGCCCCTGGTACCTTTTTCATAGGCTTTTTTGAGTTTGGGCAAGGACACAGGGGCCCCATGATCCCCTATTGCCCGGGGGCCCCATGAGTTGTCAGTTTGCCCCTGTCCAAGCCTTATATCACCAAGTGCAATGCAAAGTGTCGGATGCAGGGGTGTAAAGCATGCCATCACTGGACTCTAGAGCAGTGGAGACGTGTTCTCTGGACTCAGTCTGGCAATCCGATAGACGTGTCTGGGTTTGGCGGTTGCCAGGAGATTGGTACTTGCCTGACTGCATTGTGCTAAGTATCAGGTTTGGTGGAGGAGGGATTATGGTGTGGGGTTGTTTTTCGGGGGTTGGGCTTGGCCCCTTAGTTCCAGTGAAGGGAACTCTTAAGGCATCAGCATACCAAGACATTTTGGACAATTTCATGCTCCCAACTTTGTGGGAACAATTTGGGGATGGCCCCTTCCTGTTCCAACATGACTGCGCACCAGTGCACAAAGCAAGGTCCATAAAGACATGGATGAGGGTAGGGTGGAGGAACTTGACTGGCCTGCACAGAGTCCTGACCTCAACCCCATAGAACATCTTTGGTATGAATTAGAGCGGAGACTGTGAGCCAGGTCTTCTTGTCCGACATCAGTGCCTGGTCTTGTCCGACATCAGTGCCTGACCTCACAAATGTACTTCTGGAAGAATGGTCCAACCTTCCCATAGACACCCTCCTAAACCTTGTGGACGGCCTTCCCAGAAGAGTTGAAGCTGTTATAGCCACAAAGGGCGGGGCCAACTCAATATTGAACCCTAAGACTAAGACTGGGATGCCATTAAAATTCATGTGCATGTAAAGGCAGGTGGCCCAATACTTTTGGCAATATAGTGCATGTTTTAATTGTTTGCCCAAGTTGGAGTTAGGCTTTAAAGGTGAGCTATCATGAGAAAAATACTGTCATGGCTGTCCCGTCCCTCTAAAAATGCTATCTGCCTGACTTCCATACCTTCTGACTTCAGTAATCAGAAAAAAATGAAGAAGGGATTCAAGGACCTGGTCTGTCTGAGATCTCTAGCAGATTTTTTAAGCATATATCACCCTTGGTGGAAATGGATTGCTGTTTGGAGTCAGGAAGGATGCCCTATTTTTTTTTTTTTGCCTTCCTCTAGACTAGATCTACAGAACAATAATTCATTAAGCAGACGCAGGGAGCCTTTGTTATACAGTAGGTGACAGGGGCGGACTGACAACTCATGGGGCCCCCGGGCAATAGGGGATCATGGGGCCCCTGTGTCCTTGCCCAAACTCAAAAAAGCCTATGAAAAAGGTACCAGGGGCATCTCATGGTGCCCCCTACTGACCCCGGGCCCTCGGGCAGTGCCCGAGTTTCCAAATGGTCAGTCCGCCCCTGGTAGGTGATTTATCTCTAACAATTGCATCTTACTCCAGGCTTGCCAATGACTTTACTGAAAATCACTGTATTTATTTACAGTTCCTTATGTATTTCTATTGTGCCTTTGCCTATTGCTATAGATATCTTAGATTGTAAGCTCCAAGGAGCAGGGCCCGCCTGACCCTCTTGTACTGAACTGTATTGTTGCTGTATTGTCTCCTGTTATATTGTACAGCGCTGAGCAAACTGTTGGCGCTATATAAATCCTGTATAATAATAATAATAATAAATCTTAGATTGTAAGCTCCAAGGAGCAGGGCCCTCCTAACCCTCTTGTACTGAACTGTATTGTTGCTGTATTGTCTCCCGTTATATTGTAAAGTGCTGAGCAAACTGTTGACGCTATATAAATCCTGTATAATAATAAATATACCTGTATTAAAAATTGTAAATATTGTATATTAGATACCTTGAAAGCTAAAGCTTAGGTATGCCAATTGTTACAATTACATTTGTCCAGTTTGTGCCACTGTAAGTATGCATGTGCTATACCTGTGAAGTCAGAAATCAGTCTAGTAGGCAGCATTACTACCACTAGCTTCTAAGGTCCGGTCCCGGGTGTCTGCCGTGCAAGAAGTCGCTAACTCGGCACAGGCACCATTCAGGGACCACTTTTCATTTCCTCAATAAATGATAAGCATCCTCTAATTTAGACAGGATGCAATTACCCTACTACTGTAGTTACTCTTTGATGTTTGGGAGGAAACCAGAGTATCAGAAGGAAACCCATGCAGTGTCATGGTTGGGATTCAAACTGACGACCTCAGTTCTGCAAGTTATAACCTAATGTACCACTTGAATGTTTTGTAGATTGAAGCTCAAAGCATCAAAATTCGCAACAATCTGAGATCAGTCTGATCAGATACTTTCACAAGCCGGTAACGGCTCATTTACCCAAGACCAAACCCGGAAGAGACTAAATCCTTGTTGCTTCCGGTTTCTGATGTCACATAGTGGGAGGAACATCAGCTCCTTTCACTGTGTCCCAGGAAGTGTTTGCTGCCGGTCGCATCCTTACCGGGCTTCCGCTCGGACCACTTTTATATCAAACAGAATGAAAAAAGAAACTATACTGGGATCATGCTTTTTTTTTATCACAGAGGACAAAAAGATACCAATGTGATTACTTTATGGTGACAGGTTCTCTTTAACCACTTGTCTACCAGGCACTTATACCCCCTTCCTGCCCAGGCCAATTTTCAGCTTTCAGCGCTGTCACATTTTGAATGACAATTGCGTGGTCATGCAACACTGTACCCATATGAAATTTGTATCATTTTTTTTAGACAGATGGAGCTTTCTTTTGGTAGTATTTAATCACCTCTGGGTTTTTTATTTTTTGCTAAACAAACCAAAAACAACTGAAAATTTTGAAAAAAACAAAACGTTTTTTCTTAGTTTTTGTTATAAAATTTTGTAGTGATTTTTCTGCTTCACTGATGTGCGCTAATGAGGCTGCAGTGATGGGCACTAATAGGCTGCACTGATGGGCACTGATAGGTGGCACTAATGGGCATTGACAGGCATCACTGATGGGCACTGAAAGTCAGCACTCATATATGGCACTGATAGGCGGCACTGATAGATGGCACTGACTGGCACTGACAGGCAGCAATGACGAGCACTGATAGGCGGCACTGATAGATGGCACTGACTGGCACTGACAGGCAGCAATGACGAGCACTGATAGGCGGCACTGATGCGCAATGATAGGTGGCACTGATTGGCAGCACTAATAGGTAGCACTGACTGGCACTGATTGGTGGAACTGACTGTCACTGATAGGTGGCACTGAAAGGCAGCTCAGATTGGCACTGATATGTGGCATTGATGTGCACAGGTAGGCACTGATATGTGGCATTGATGTGCACAGGTAGGCACTGATATGTGGCATTGAAGTGCACAGGTAGGCACTGATATGTGGCATTGAAGTGCACAGGTAGGCACTTATATGTGGCATTGAAGTGCACAGGTAGGCACTGATATGTGGCATTGAAGTGCACAGGTAGGCACTGATATGTGGCATTGATGTGGCACTGATGCGCATTGGCAGGTGGCATTAATGGACACTGACAGGCAGCACTGCTGGGGCTACACTGATCATCAGGGCACACTGATCATCAGTGCCCTGATGATCAGTGTAGATGTCTCCTCCAAGGAATGCCGATTACCGGCTGTCCTTTCTTCTCAAGCTGTCAGTGTGACAGCTTGTGAGGAGAGAAATGCCGATAACCGGCATTTCCTTATTTACATGTGATCAGCTGTGATTGGACACAGCTGATCACATGACCGAGCCGACGTCTTCGGCTCTTTCCGTTGATCGGTGATCCACTGTGTCCGAGGGACACAGCGCACCACCGATCGTCACGCGCCCCCCGGAGCCTCGCACACGGGGTTAGAGTGGGAGGACGTCATATGACGTCCTCCCAGAACGAGAGAACCGCCTTGCACCCGTTATTTCCTTATATGGCGGGCGGGAGGCGGTTAATGAGACCCCTGATGTCTCCCCTGTGCTCTACTGAATGTGATGCAGTGCACATTATATTCTTTCCCGGCCATACTGGCCGTGGAAACTATCAACGGGGACCCGGAAGTGACATACAAGATAATATGCGTCCGCTCTCCTCCCACCCCTCTACCCTGCAGCGCCCGCTATGCTGGTCCCGTGCACACAGATGGGCAATTGTAGCCAGGGATGCATAGCAGGGGGCGTACAGGGGGGTTACTTTACCCCTGTGTGGAAGCAATCAGGAGGCAGCGGAGCCCTCAGCAGTGCTGAATGTAGAAAAAAAAAACTAAAAAAAAAAACCAGGGTGCAACTAGTCATGTGACTTTGGACCTCATGACAAGTCGCACAAGTGTGAATGGGCTCTAAGTCACATGACCTGTGAAATTCCATGTTAGTCAACGAGAGCTGTCTTAATTAGCCCTACTGAAGTCGCCCTGAATTTAGCAAAGGTCCCCGTAGTACTTCAAGGCGACTTCAATCCAACTTGCGCCAATGGACTTTAATGGAAGTCACCTCCAAGTGGGATCCTCCTTTATACTGATGTGATTTGGAATTGACAGGAAGATTACCCAAGCAAAGTCCCACAGCATGAAAGTCGCGCATCGAAGCCGTACTCGTCGCCAGGACGTCGCCTGGCAGAGCTGCAACTTTCAAGTCGCAGTAGTGTAAACCGAGCCGTAAGGGCTATCAAAGGGTTAACTGTGTGCCCAAGGCCAGCCATATATGGGTTGATTGCCAAATGATTTTTCATTAGAAAATCGGACCTAAGAATAACCGGCTGATTTTCGCTCTGTTAGTGGGGCAATGGTACCAGCCGATTTTCGTGGTTCCTCCCCATTTCGCTTGGAAAATTCGTGAAAAACGACCGATTTTTGAAATCATTGGTGGCACCATCGGATTACAGAACAACGTTTTTGATCGAAAAATCGTTCGGAATTCGACCCCAGTATGGCCTACTTTACTGTGCTGATTTAACTAAGCAATGTGCCGGTTTTTACTCCCTGCTTTGCAGGGAGAGAAATAAACGCACATCGCAGCTGTCTGTAGAGAGCCTTGTGTTGTTTTCAAACACAGAGCTCTCTTCTGCTACTCGGCACTGCCCGAGGGCCCAGGGTCAGTAGGGGGCCCCATGAGATGCGCCTGGTACCTTTTTCATAGGCTTTTTTGAGTTTGGGCAAGGACACAGGGGCCCCATGATCCCCTATTGAGGGCCCGGGGTCAGTAGGGGGCCCCATGAGATGCCCCTGGTATTTTTTTCATAGGCTTTTTTGAGTTTGGGCAAGGACACAGGGGCTCCATGATCCCCTATTGCCCGGGGGCCCCATGAGTTGTCAGTCGGCCCCTGGTCCTAGCCATAAATAAATGGGTGGGACCCACTGATTGGCATGTACTGGAGTGAATGGCAGCACAGCCGGGGCAGCTGGTGTGTGCGCCCCCTACCCAGACTGCATACATGTGGGGTCGCTCTGCTGCAGTATACCCGCGGTAGGTGGTCATTAACCGAGTAGCCTTTTGCCACGTTGAACCTTTGCACATTTTTTTTTTCCGTGTTTTTCCACGAGTCTTCTTCCTGCCTTTGGGGTGCCATTAACAATGAACGGCACCGCAGACGCGACGCACCGTTTTCAGCTGAAACACGCAATTTAGCGTCTATTTACCAAATACCCAGGCCTCGCCCACCCCTAGCATTTTGAAACGTGCGTGTTTTGTGTGGTAAATTAGCTCATGTAGCTTTTTCCTGTTTTCCCATTTTGAACCTTGCGTGTTTTTTTTTTACAGCGCGTTTTACTTCTCCTTTTTTATGCGTCTTCTTGCCACATTTGGGGGCGTCATTAACCATGAATGGCAATGCAGCTGCGTTTTAGCGCGTTTCATAAAAGCGCAAAAAAGTGAGATTTTGCGTGCGGTCACATTAACATGTGTTGTATTAATGTCAGTGGTCTTCCGTCGCACAAAAATATCCCAATTATTGGACGCGTCACCAAAAACTTTTGTCCCAAAACATGGCGCATTTTGGCGCTAGTCAGAGTGAATATCAGCACAGGTACCATGGTGGTCATGGCTACAGATATCAATAAAGGGAGGAGGGGACTGGAAATAAACTTTTTGCCCTCCCCCTGCTGGTGTGTGACCAGGCATAGCTGGCGTCCCAGGCCAGGAGGTGAGGCCGGTCGCCGTGCCTGGCTTTCTATGACTCACGCAGCCTTCACTATAACTCCACCTGGCCAGGTGAACCTGAAATCGTCATTCTAGGGCGGTGCCTGGACCAGCCATTTTTCTACTGGCTGAACTTCATTTGACTGAGATCGCCGCCAGCCAATCACCTTCCTCTGTGTGAACTTGTACCCAATACACAGTCTGTCCCGGCAGCAAAGGGAGAGAGCAGATTGATCGACGGTCGCCTTCGCCAATCAGCTTGCGCGGGGCGGGAACGGAGCGGCGAGAGGACGTGAGATTGATTTCTGTATCGTTCAATAAGAGTAGAAGGAGGGGGAGGGCGCTAGAGTAGGGGCGGCTCTTCATTGGTCGGGCGGGGGAGGGGGTGTCGCTTGTCAGTAGGCTCTGGGCTGAGGGTTTAGTTGTCGGAGTGAGTCCGGAGCGCAGTCACGGGATACCGCCGCCTCCTCCAGCGCCTGGCACCGCGGGGTAAGAGGACCTGTCCCGCCTCCTCCAGGGTTGGGGCTCACTGGGTATCATGCTGGGCGGACTGGGCGCTTGCTTTGGGCTGCACTGGTGGTGGGAGGGCGGCATTGGCATTGTCTCAGCCTTCATTGTTTCGTATGTCGGGTCTGTGGCTGCGGCTGGTGTGTTTAGGGTTGGACATACACCATGCGACCTGTGCGATCTTCTATAGATTCACCAAACCTATATAATGTGAGGAAAAGTCTGAACTATTCAAGAAGGCAAGGAGGATATCCAAAGGTGACTGTCCAATCAGATTGTATGGCCACCTTTAGAAGAGACTGTCCAATCAGATTGTATGGCCACCTTTAGAAGAGACTGTCCAATCAGATTGTATGGCCACCTTTAGAAGAGACTGTCCAATCGGATTGTATGGCCACCTTTAGAAGAGACTGTCCAATCGGATTGTATGGCCACCTTTAGAAGAGACTGCCCAATCAGAATGTATGGCCACCTTTTAGAAGAGACTGCCCAATCAGAATGTATGGCCACCTTTAGAAGAGACTGCCCAATCAGAATGTATGGCCACCTTTAGAAGAGACTGCCCAATCAGAATGTATGGCCACCTTTTAGAAGAGACTGCCCAATCAGAATGTATGGCCACCTTTTAGAAGAGACTGCCCAATCAGAATGTATGGCTACCTTTTAGAAGAGACTGCCCAATCAGAATGTATGGCCACCTTTTAGAAGAGACTGCCCAATCAGAATGTATGGCTACCTTTTAGAAGAGACTGCCCAATCAGAATGTATGGCCACCTTTTAGAAGAGACTGCCCAATCAGAATGTATGGCCACCTTTTAGAAGAGACTGCCCAATCAGAATGTATGGCCACCTTTTAGAAGAGACTGCCCAATCAGAATGTATGGCCACCTTTTAGAAGAGACTGCCCAATCAGAATGTATGGCCACCTTTTAGAAGAGACTGCCCAATCAGAATGTATGGCCACCTTTTAGAAGAGACTGCCCAATCAGAATGTATGGCCACCTTTTAGAAGAGACTGCCCAATCAGAATGTATGGCCACCTTTTAGAAGAGACTGCCCAATCAGAATGTATGGCCACCTTTTAGAAGAGACTGCCCAATCAGAATGTATGGCCACCTTTTAGAAGAGACTGCCCAATCAGATTGTATGGTGTATGGTCACCTTAGAAGAGCTTGTACGATCAGACAGTATGGTCAGTGTCTACTGGCTTGTAGGATGTGTCACTTGTGTTCTTGTTGGAGATCAATGATATCCATAGTCTGCTAGTCCTGGTCATGGATCAGATGGGACGAAATTCTTGTCTGGTCACCCTGGGTGGACAAAATGTTGAGGGCTGGGAGATTGTATAGGTAGACCAATGTCTAGAGATTGGATGGGTGGACCTTTGTAGTCCCCATGTGTTTTAATGTTGGCTGAGATGATCACCTAGAATGGCCAATTATTTCCTCGGAGGTGATCTCGCTGAAAATGTGTATGTTGGAAGAGTATCTAGTGTTCCCTATAGAGATCTCTGTATGTTCTAGATCAGACATTCTCAACCAGGGCTCCTTCAGAGGTTCCTTGAGTCGTGGCTGGTTGACTTCTATTTGATGGTGCCTGCGTAGTTTTACGACCAATGTCACTTGGAAGGGCCAGTTGTAGGACACCAATGAACTCAATAGCTGTCTCTAGGGTTGGCATTCTGACCTCCAATGTAAGGGCTTTCTTTCCATTGACCAGGAAGGAGCGTTCTTCCCTCTGGCCGCCAACGTGAGGGACATCGTTCTTCCCTCTGGCCGCCAACGTGAGGGACGTCGTTCTTCCCTCTGGCCGCCAACGTGAGGGACGTCGTTCTTCCCTCTGGCCGCCAACGTGAGGGACGTCGTTCTTCCCTCTGGCCGCCAACGTGAGGGACGTCGTTCTTCCCTCTGGCCGCCAACGTGAGGGACGTCGTTCTTCCCTCTGGCCGCCAACGTGAGGGACGTCGTTCTTCCCTCTGGCCGCCAACGTGAGGGACGTCGTTCTTCCCTCTGGCCGCCAACGTGAGGGACGTCGTTCTTCCCTCTGGCCGCCAACGTGAGGGACGTCGTTCTTCCCTCTGGCCGCCAACGTGAGGGACGTCGTTCTTCCCTCTGGCCGCCAACGTGAGGGACGTCGTTCTTCCCTCTGGCCGCCAACGTGAGGGGCGTCGTTCTTCCCTCTGGCCGCCAACGTGAGGGACGTCGTTCTTCCCTCTGGCCGCCAACGTGAGGGGCGTCGTTCTTCCCTCTGGCCACCACAGTGGGAGGATGTTCTGCCCATGGACTCTGTGATTGTTTGTTTTTTATTCTTTTTAGCAGGATCTTGCCTAGACCTCAAAATTCATTTAATGGTTTAGCCATTTTTAGGGTTGGCATTCTGCTCATTGACCACCAAAGTGAGGGACATCCTTGCTACTATCTTCCAAAGTACAAGGGACATTCTCCTCATTGACCACCACTTTAGAAGGGAGCGCTCTCCCCACGGCCTCCATGATCAGTTGTTTTAGCAGGACCTCACTAGACCTGAACATTCATTCAGTGGTTCCCCTGAGGTTAAAAGATTGGGAAAGTCTGCCCTCAGTTGTGAGTGGTGTAATCTTAGGATCTGATCCTTGTGTCTTTGGCCAATTTTAGCGTTCTCCATGGTTTATGTGTTAAGAACAAATCCTGACTTTGAGCTTTGGCATCTGAATTTGATATAATCTTGTCTAATCTCACCTGGAGTTTTGTGATCGCGAGCTTCAGATTTGCCCTGTGCCCTGCCTACTCTCCAACCTTTCATTTTTGTATTCGTTTTGTTGTCTTGGGCAACCCGAATTTAGAATATACTTTCCTTGTTCCATACTTTGATCTAAGAAGTAGATTGTACAGGGGCTGTCATTATGTGTTGCAAACCCGGAGTCTAAACTTGTCCAGATGTCTCCAAATATTGCAGATGACCTGTAGCTGGTATGGGACTTCTGCTGAACAGCTGGCATTTGTATGACATGAACCTTTTTGGTTTTTTTTTATTTACACCATTATTTGGTTTCTCTTTGTTTTTATATTTGGCGAAAGTGCATGTACCCGTAGGATGCATTCTACGATTCAATACTGTCCTGGGGTCAGATCTTGCTGGGTTATTGCACTTTGCATTGTCTCGGTACATAACTCTGTGTGTCATAAGGCGTCATCTACTGTTCCTAGTATGATCTCATCGTGGGCTGGCATTGCTTCCTTTGTGATCGTCTCCTACCTGGGATCCTTGTGGTTTGCTGTGGAACTTCACAAGGGAAATACAATCCACATACTACTTTTTTTTAGTTTTTTTTTCTGAGCTTCTGATGGATTATTATATCATTTTTGTTATTTTATATATTTTATAATTGATAATTTTATAGTTTATCATTTTTATATATTTTTGTATAATTTTTGTTTGTTTTTGGGAATTTTTAGTATTTTATCCTTGGTTTATTTTATTTTTTGTTTAAAATTTTTTTATTATATTGTATAATTTTCTATTCAATTTTTTATATTGGTTTTAGGTTATTTTGTGTTCGATTTTAATTTTATCGTTTGGTTTTTATTTTATTTGGTGTTATTTTTGTGTGTGTGTGTGTGTGTGTGTGTGTGTGTGTGTGTGTGTTTTGTTTTTTTTTTTATCCCCAGTGTATCTGTTCTTAACACATCATTGATCTATTTTTTTTATTACAAAAACAGAATTGTCAATAAATACAGAATCTTTAAGTTTTTAGCGTCACGTTTTTTGCACACTATCATACTAATGCCTGGATGTGATGGATCAACATTGGGTGTAGGCTGTGTTTTTTCCCCCCCTTGCTGTCACTGGAACTGGAAGAGTGTATCCTCCTCTTTGTCCTGTGCTTTTGGTGAACTTTGTACGCTGCGTTGGGATAGGTCTTCCGCCCACCGACCAGCCGCCACTAATGGGAATATTCTTTAAAGTAACAAGCTTTTATTTGCTGATTGAGCGGGACAATGGCCGCTTGTGTGGGTGAAATTCTGCCTTTTGTCATTAGTAAGCGCATGACTTAGGTTGCTGCCTGGCTCTGGGCAGTGTTTTTGTTTCAGCATGACGGGGATGTATTTGTAGACACATGGCCGGTCACTGCTATGAAGGGAAGGGATCAGGGCGGCTTAGGGTCCAGCCGTGGCTAGTGAAAATATAGGTAATGAGCTGGCGTGGGGTTTATTAATCCTGAATAATCCTGAAAGTGGTCAGCGTGCGTTTCCGACAAGTGTCATACCCCCGGCGCTCAGCTCCGCCTTGTGCTGAACTAGAGTTGTGGCATTGATCTGCAACCCGGCAGGATTTGTTTCTGAGTGCAGCCGGTGACACCGAATGACATAACATGAGCAATACATTGGGTAACAGCTGAAGGTGGTGTCATTCGGATTTTATTTATTTATTACAGGTACTTGTATAGCATCGTCAATTTACGAAGCACTTTACGTGTGTGTGTGTATGTATGTGTTTATATGTGTGTGTGTGTGTGTGTGTGTATATGTATATGTATGTATGTATGTGTATATATATATATATATATATATATATATATATATATATATATATATATATATACATACACACACCACACACGTAAAGTGCTTCGTAAATTGACGATGCTATACAAGTACCTGTAATAAATAAAATCTGGATGACGCCACCTTCAGCTGTTACCCAGTACATTGCTCATGCTATGTCATTCGGTGTCACCGACTGCACTCAGAAAATGTGTGTGTATGTATGTATATGTGTGTGTATATGTATGTATATGTGTGTATATGTGTGTGTGTGTGTGTGTATATATATATATATGTATGTATGTGTGTGTGTGTGTGTGTGTGTGTGTGTGTGTGTGTGTGTGTGTGTGTGTGTATATATATATATTTATTATTATTATTATTTTTTTTTTAAATTTTATTCACATCAGTCCCTAACCCTCAAGGGGTGTACAATCTAAGGTCCCTAACTCACATTCATACATACACATACCAGGGCCAGTTTAGACTGGCCACTTAACCGACAAGCATGTCTTTGGAGGGTGGGAGGAAACCGGAGTACCCGGAGGAAACCCACGCAGGCACAGGGAGAGGTCTAGTATACGTTTAGTTTACCAGAGCACTGAGTATCGTAAAACTATTTTCAATTTTTAAAAGCCCAGATGCGGATTGTGAAGTTTTATGTAGTGGTGTGCGCCATGCACTGCATGGGTTAAATGCTCCTTTTGGCTAGGGGTTCAAAAGCATAAAGAGTGTTCCTCCTCTTCATGTGAAGCTGCTTCCCTGGCTGGTTGCAGCTCTCTGACATCATCATGTACAATGCAGGACCAGTAGCCCTGCATTGTATAGGAGGATGTCAAGGGGCTTTCCCACACTCTGGAGCTGAGTGGAGTGCCGGGTCCTTAAAAAGGAGCTTTATGCAGGATCATCAGATATTTTTAACAAGCAAAAATTTTCTTTTTTGTGATTTTGCTTTATCTTTATTTCAGGTACTTATATAACGCTGTCAATTTACGCAGCGCTTTACATATATATTGTACATTCACATCAGTCCCTAACCCTCAAGGGGCGTACAATCTAAGGTCCTAACTCACATTCATACATATACATACTAGGGACAATTTAGACAGGAGCCAATTCACCTACCAGCATGTCTTTGGAGGGTGGGAGGAAACCCGCACAGGGAGAACATGCAAACTCTAGGCAGGTGGTGCCGTGGTTGGGATTCGAACCAACGACCCCAGTACTGCCAGGCAGAAGTGCTAACCATTTAGTCACTGTGCTGCCCATTATCTTCACTTTAAAGCATAACTCCACCCAAAAGATTGTTCTTTAAAATATAATCTCTATCAAAGCCAGCTTTTTCTGAAATATTCTCCTTCAGTCCAAAGATTTTCACTGCTACTGTTTTTTTTTTTTTTGTTTTTTTTTTTTTTGTTTTTTTTTTTTGTTTTTTTTTTTTCACCCCTCACACCACACCGCTGTACTCTACAGTACAGGGACTGTAAAAGGCTAATACTAGGTTGTCATGTATTTGATTTGCTTTCATATATAACACAGTTAATGATGTATTAATGACTGTATAGCTGCATTCATTTGTCCTTCTTTTTTTTTTTTCTCTTTATCTGCCCAGAATTCAGCTTTGGGTATCAGTTTACATTAGTGTTGTCTATAAATCTTTTTAGTTTTTACCAATTTTCTATTTTTTTTTTTTTTTTTATGGCCATCTGTCACATAAACCTTTGCATTCAGAGATCCCGCATCTACATGTTTCTGTGCATAGACTGGGGGCGGCAAAAAATGTTTTTCTAGGTAATCTTGACCCACCCTAGCTTTGGTCAGGCAGGTGTGGTTGCTTGTGTCCCATAGTGAAATTTTCTGTTCATGTATGCAGACCAGGGGCGGACTGACCATTTGGAAACTTGGGCACTGCCCAAGGGCCCGGGGTCAGTAGGGGGCCCTGTGAGATGCCCCTGGTACCTTTCTTCATAGGCTTTTTTGAGTTTGGGCAAGGACACAGGGGCCCATGATCCCCTATTGCCCGGGGGCCCCATGAGTTGTCAGTCCGCCCCTGATGCAGGCCACTTAACTCTAGCAGTAGGTGAGCGGATCCCCGATGAGACATCTTCTGGACATTGAACAAATCGCCATCTTCTTCTCTGACTCGGGCAGTCAATATTGGTATTCGTATTCACACTTCTCCACAAAAAAGGAAATTTTTTTACTTTCTGTGCAGATGGTTGAGGTGATTGTAGCGGAGATGGAAAATTTTAACATTTTCGTGTTCTTGGGCTAATTTCAAAAGAATGGGAAATGTACTTTAAGCTGCCACCTAGACCAGCCTTTCTCAACCTTTGTAGTGTGGGACAACCCTTGAGATAACTCTCAGGTCCCAAGGAACCCCTGCCAATATCTACAACTCTTGGTACACTAGCTTGATGGTCAGTGGTTAGAATGCTTCTTACATTGGCCATCAGCAGGAAAAATTGCCCCTTTACAGATGGCTTGTAGGATATTTGGTGTCAATAGTTACATGTAAGAGATGGAAATTTCTCATTGCTCTTCAAGGAACCCCCTTGAACATCTGCAGAAAACTTGGTTGAGGGAGTCTGCCCTAGACAATGCGCCCAACCGTTTGGGCCGGATGGGTCAACAGTTTTCCTGGTTTTCACCTATAGTCCATTCTAGGCATGTGGAGTGCCTACAGTTAGATAACCTGCTGACCAGAGCTTGGTTATTTTTGTACAATGGATAATTCATGTTGGGCATGGATTGGTTGACCTTTCAACCAGTTCTCAAGATGCCTACAAAAAAATCTGAGTCGATTGATGCCTGATTAAAAACAGGCCATGCAAATTTCCTAGTTTGTGTTTCTTCCCATAATACAAGAACAGTAGTCCATCTCATGAATTTGGATTCCTAGTTGTTTTGTTCTACAATATGGCGTATCCATAGGAGGAACATGACTAGCTTTGCAGAAGCCTCAACAAATGGATGTAATGGAGAACGCTTGTGGCGTAATCTTATCAGTGGAGCTCTCAAGATGGAAGAATCCAACTCGTGATCTAACTTGCCAGCTATCGCCCTGGACTGAAATAACCTGTCTGGGTGGAGTTGACCTTCAGATAAGGACTCCATTTTTACCTGGAATGCTTTTGGATGTTTGGCAAACATTTTGAGAACAAACCTTTTTGAGTATTTTGGTGTTGGATGACGTTCTGCTGGTTTATGGCCATGGATACTAGATTCCTATGAATATTAGGTGCTGGATGGATCTAAATAGGCAGTTCCTTTTTAATCCAGCAGCTTCTTGGCACTTTGATAAGCCCATAAATACGCACACTTGCATTTTTTTGAACGTGTTTAAAAGGATGAGTTCACTTTTTTGTTCTTTTCTTCTAAATTCCAGCTTCCCTACGTACCAATATTGCATCAACTTCTTGTGCAGAAATTCAGCTTTCCATTTTTTCTACCCATTTTTTTCTACCCATCTTCAGGTCAGTGGCCAGATGGCTGTCCAAAAAGTGTCTCCATTACGTCTGCCTTACTTCCTGCAGAGCCTTCAGGTCATGACACAGGAAGGAGTTGACCAGCTGACCTCATTAGCACACCCCCTGCATCATATACCCTCCTACCTCCCACCCACTTCCAGGTGCATGAATATTAAATGAAAAGCAATCAATCAGCGATCACTGTTCTCACTAAATACACAGACATCGATTTTTTTTTTTTTTTTTTTTTTTTTTTTTTTTTTCTTCTACCTTAACTTTCATCTTGCATAGATCATTCCTTTGGCATGGTATTCTGAGTGAACAGATGACGGCCTATGTGGATAGAGCCGTAGTATTGAAAACAGGAGAATTGTGTTCTGGGTTCTGTAAAGTTTACATTCTGATTGTACAATCGCCTTTAGCTTTACCATCAACTATGTGGTGCAAGGGCCTGCCTGATTGGATACAGAGTGATTGCGTAGATGGGTGGGGCCTCCTATTCCATAATTTTGAACATCTTAAGGAAAGTTGTACAATCAAATTGCATTGTGTATAGCCACCTTTTATACACCTAAATTTAACTAGTTGCACTTTCGGTGCCATTAACTGTTAATGGCACAGCAAAGCAAACCTATTTTTCCATGTGAAAAAACGAGTGGCAATTGCAGCAGAATGCATAGTAAAAAAAAAATGCACAGCCCACATCACGCCAAAATGTTCCATGAGCCACATGCAGCAAAGTCCATTGAAATCAATGAGCTGCCCTGTGCAGTTTCAGGGGTAAAAAAAGTCAAAAAACTTCTGTTCCCACTACGTTAGATGTGAATGGGGCCTGAAAGTGAAATTGGTGCGTGGTGTGTGTGTGTGGTTTTTTTTTTTTTTTTTTTTTTTTTTTTTTTTCAGTTCCGGGTAGGGGGCACGCCTGTGCCGCCATTCGCGGCCTTGGCTGTCAGTCACTGGCTCCCAGCCGGCGATCTCCAAGGATTTCCGACAGGGAAGAGACCTGTATGTAAACAACACAGATCTCTCCCCTGTCAGCTTCTGCACACTGCTTTGTATGGCTCTGCATAGCAGAGCCATACAAAGCAGTGTGTTTACAGTGAAACGCACACATACCAAACATAGTGAAACAGCGCACAGTTAACCCTTTGATCGCCCCTTGTGTTAACCCCTTCATACCCAGTGCCATTAGTACAGTGTCTGCTTTTTATTAGCACTGATCACTGTATTGGTGTCACTGGGGATGTAAGTGACACCAAGTCAGCCCACCAGCCCCCCCCCCCCCCCTAGTGTCAGAATGCCGCTGCAGACCTGATATAAGTTGCTGATTGCCACCATTACTAGTAAAAAAACTCCAAAATTCCAGTGTGTATATATACTGCCATTTGTAAACGCTATAACTTTCACGTAAACCAATTAATTTACATGTATTAGGACTATATATATATGTATGTATGTATGTATGTATATGTATGTATGTTGAGGAGCCAATTGATTTGAATGGAAGAGCAAGAAAACGAATGTTACGTGCACCAGAAAAAACTAAAAGATGGCAGCACGTATACAAATGCACCTTTTTATATACATCAAGAGCTATTGCAATGTACATTAAATACACTACAAGGAGAGCGCTTAGGTGGGAACCCAGCCTAATGTGCTAAGCTGCATCGAAAACTTGTCCACGCATGTCTAAAATATATCATTGCTGCACCGGCCATTTTGTAATCTGTTTATCTTTCCACTTCAGTATGCAGTCAGCTTTGACAAAAACATTCTCTTTCTTTTATAACCACAATAGCCATGTAGGGAAAACATCACCCCCCCCCCCCTCCCGAAATGTCATTCTATGCTTTCTCAGCTGGTTTTCCCTTATTACAACTCTGGAACAGATTGTGATAGTAACAGGCAAACCAACTCACTGCCTTAGGGTGAGGAATTCAATACTGGAAGGACCTGTCTTGGTATCTACAAAGCACAAGCAGGCAAGAATCTGCAAACGTTTTAGCAAGCATATGACTGGTTTGCAGTAGATTTTATGCCAATGAAAACAGGGTTTCTCTTTAAATATGTAATAGTGTGCCTTTTTGGGAAGGTGGGAAAAAAAATTCACAGCAGGTAAAGTACACCTGATAAAACCCAACTGTGCACCCCAATATCCAAATCTATAGTTTTGTATTCTATTGCCTCTCACTGTGAGGATTTTGAAAAGAATCCGAAATGTTTGTTGCTGCACATTTTAAAAAGCGAAGCAACAAATGTTGAATTGATTAAATTGAGGTCAGAAGATTTGCATTTTTTCCCTCTGCTGGTAATGTGGAAATAATTGTAATGTCAGCCACAAAAGTTAAAATAAATTTCAGTGTAGCAACCAGAGCTAGGGGTGTCTGTAAGATGGAAGCGTGTCATGGCTTGTTCATAACAAAGAAAGTTTGCTTTGTTAAAGGTCACTTCAGCTATACTGTAGTTGTATGTTGGTTGGTTGTATTGCCCACTGACTTGGGTCTTGAGGAACCCAGGGGTGGCTTCCTGTGCCTGGAGGAACCCAGGGGTGGCTTCCTGTGCCTGGCGGAACCCAGGGGTGGCTTCCTGTGCCTGGCGGAACCCAGGGGTGGCTTCCTGTGCCTGGCGGAACCCAGGGGTGGGATATCTTCACACAAGCTCATGGGTTCACATGACTTCAAGGCTTTTGTCATGTAGACTTATCCTTATTGCTGCGTAAGAAGGAACCCTTCAATTTACACTACTCCCCTACTCTTATGACAGTGTTCCCTTGCTGTCTGCAAGGGTTCATTGAGCAACCTAGTAGCAATTGGTTTCTTTTGTTCTCCCTACTATCCTGAGTGGTGAGTTGCCATCAGTGACGGGATGCTAAATTGCCCCAACGTTCAAGGCTTACTGCTAGTTTGGCCTTCTATTAGGACAGGTCTGATCCCCTTTGTGAATCCATGTACTATATTCACTACTACTTTTGGTTCTGACTTTTCTTCCTTTAGGTTACCTTGATTTTGAGGGGGGAAGGTCGAAGAAACTATAGGAATGAGAAAAAAGTGTTTATTTTTGCATTAAGTTTGGAGTTGGTACCCTTTCTTTAACTTTTTTTTTTTTTTTTTCCTTGTAAAATAGCTGGAATCTGGCTGTCTAGGACAACTTTTTATCCCTTGAAGCTTATGTGGCATACCTGTTGCCTTCTTTCCAGTAGGTTGGCTTGCTTTATTGCCTACAGAGCCCTGGCAGTGCAGGAGTTAACTGTTCCAGCTTGCCATATCTCATCCATGTGAGAAATTTCTGGTGTCCTCCCTAGTTTAGTCATGGGAAGGTTTCTGACTACAAAAGAGCAATCAGGCAAGGGCAGGGCCCGGGGCGAGGCTCAGACGCTACCAGGTTGGAGCAGAGCCGTAGGAAAGTAAAGGCAGCTTGGGTGTTGCTGGCTTGAGGAAGGCTTGGCCTACCGGATGAGTAGCCTGTAATCGTTGAGTATTTTACCTGGAAGGTACAGACTGAGCAAACACTATGACGAGTGGTTTCTGTTGACACACGTCTCATCTGACGGGGTCAGTCTGCTGCTTAGTGGCTTCCATGGATTGGTGCCAGGATCTGGTATCCTTTTTGGTAGACCAGATTAAACGTCTGTCGGTTGGCTTTCATCTATAGTTTTTAGAGGTGAACAGTTTAAAGTTTAAAAAGAAGTTATTTCCCATGTAGTAGTGATCTTGTCTATTGGTTGAATTGTTTGTGCAGAATAAAAAATGGCTGCAGATGTAGCTGTCCATATGTTTTAATTGTTCCTCAACAAGCCCTAAGAGGTAGTGGTGAAAAGGTGAAGCTTGCATTTCACAGGAGTTAGAAGGAAACATATCAACATTACCGCATAACGCGTCACCTACAAGCTAGGTAAAGGTATCATGGCTGGTGGGCTCTAGGAATGTTAGACTGCAAGGAGCATTTTCCGTGAGAGGAGAATTGGAGGAACACATGTATTGGCTGCGAAACCTGCATGTTTTCAGGCGCTCCCTTTTAAAGTCTGTTCAGGCCAAAAGCCCATGTTCGTGCCGTAAAGAAGCTCCTGTACTTCTCTAAGCATTAGCACTTTACTCAGATGTGAATGGGAGTAAAAGATAACCTGGAAATCTAATGTTGAGTTCAGATCATGTGATGGAGCTTAAGCTGGTCCTACACTAGTAGTTTTTCGGAGAAATGTTCCTTCAAACATTTGTATGAGAATTCCATCCTGCTCTTTCAAACTTTATTATCATTGCGGTCGAAATGAACATTGATTTGACCCCAATAACTATCAGAAAACAAATTTTAAACCAATTCTTCTAGTGTATGGTCCACTTTAGACAGCTGCCCCAGGAACAGGTGGGGACAACGCTAAAAATGTTTGGATTTTCCCATACGTTTCTTTCTCGGTGACAATGGTCGCCAGTACAAATACAGAGGTAAATTGTCCCAATGGGGACACAGATGGCAATAAAAATCTTACACCGGATATTAACTTCTCGTACTCCTTTTTAGAAAAAAAATAACCCAAACTTTTTTTAAGTTTGAGATGCACAGTACAGCAGTATTTGCTCTTCTGGTAATTTCCTGAGTCACATGTTTATTGGCTTGTATCATTACAACTGGTCTTCTGTAAACCCGTTGATGAATCGGTGTAATTTGCTTATGGTGACCTGTACTGAGGTAATATGGTATTTGCTGCATTTTTCAAAGTACAATTAGTCTAGTCTGCATAATTCTTCCGCCTTTTTATCAACCTGTCAGCCATCAAGCATTTTTCAAAAATCTGCTGCAAATTTGTACTGTTGTCAATATTGCATGCTTTGGCGTTTGGTTGAGTTGGATATCTAGACCAGTGGTTCACAACTGCAGCACAAAGGATTTCCCGGCAACACTTACCAGCCAGCTGGCAAAACAACCAGTTTGGCCCTGTCTAACCGTTTGTGTTAAAAACAGAGGGTTTGCACCCATTTGCAAATGCATGCGTAAGCCATAGTCCCGCGTCAAGGGTCCTCTGTGTACTTGGGACCAAACTCTAAAATTTCCATTGTCCCATAGTCCCGCGTCAAGGGTCTTCTGTATACTGGGGACCAAACTCTAAAATTTCCATTGTCCCATAGTCCCGCGTCAAGGGTCTTCTGTATACTGGGGACCAAACTCTAAAATTTCCATTGCCTCCATAGTAGGAGCACATGTATCAATGGATTGGTTAGGGGCAGGTGTGCCTGGAGGAGTCCAACCTTCCTTAAAGGTACAGGGACGCACATGATGCCCAGCTATCGCAAAGGCATCCAGTGCCGTCCCTGCATCCAAATATCACAACTACAGCACCCTGGTATGCTGCCTGGGTTTGTCAGGGGTGTCACGCTTCATCCCATATTTATTGCTAAGCATCAAGCGTTGCTATGGTGCAGACGGGCTGGCCGCCAGCACCATGGAAATGCATGGCACTAATCCAGGGCAGATGGCCTTCATGGCAACCAACAGCAGAAGGGGATGGAAGTCAACCTCCTTTTAGATCTGCTCCCCCTCTTGCCCATTGCCATGCTGCAACATCTGCACTGTGGTGAAGATCAGAAGGTAGGACTCTTTTGATAATGCTGGGGGCAGCTGAGGGCCATGTTGTAAAAGGGAGTGGGTGGGGGAGTCTGAGGACTCTAATGCTGCCTTTCTCAACCTTTTCAACATGGAGGAACCCTTGAAATAACTTTACAATCTCAGGCAACTGCTACTAAAAATGACTTCTACAGCTCATGATATTAGTGTGATGGTCAGTAGGAAAAACGCTCCTTACACTTGTGGTCAGTGGGAAAAATTACCCCCTTACATATAGCAAAAAAGATCAGTGGTGTCAGTGGAAACCAGGGGTGGACTGACAACTCATGGGCAATAGGGGATCATGGGGCCCCTGTGTCCTTGCCCAAACACAAAAATGCCTATGAAAAAGGTACCAGGGGCTTGTCATGGGGCCCCCTACCGACCCTGGGCTCTCGGGCAGTGCCTGAGTTTCCAAATGGTCAGTCCGCCCCTGGTGGGAACTTATCTGAGAAGCAGGAATTGCTCATTGTTCAAGGAACGCCTAGCACCTCTGGAGGAACCTTAGAGTTCAATGGAACCCTGGTTGAGAAACCATGCTCTAATGTGAAGGGGGGAGCTGAAGGTGCAGATGTGAAGGGAAGGGGCTTAAGGATTCTGATGTTAAAGGGGGGGTGATTATGAACAGGGACCCCATTTTAGACAGTGCCTTTAAGATTTTTAATGCTTTCATGCCAGGACTGAAAAAAGTTGAGAAACTGTGGTCTAGACAGCACATACAAAGTGAGGCATAGTTGAAACTCCCTAGAGAAAATGGGAGACGCCATCTACGGGGTAAAGCCACATGGAGGGACAATGGAAGCCAGACAACTGTGTTATAAAACAAAGTGGTTGGGTATGAACCGCTTGCGCATGGTTTTTTAACTTACTGGCATGTCTTTTCATTGACGACACATTGTATGATCACATATGTTTGGATAGAACAAAACCAGCAGCCCGGATGATGTAAATCCATATTGCAGGCTTATTGTTTAGCTGTTTACATGGCCTCTTGTACGCCCAAGCTCCACGTTTGGCAGATGCCGCTTCCCAAGGCAGTTGCAGTGCAGTCGTACCGGCTATTTTTGGCACCACCATCCTGCCAGTTGGATTCTTTTTGTTTTGCTTTTGAAAACAAATGGAAATTCTTTTCCTGGCAGCTCGTGATGCATCTGAAATCTGATTTCATTGTGTTCAGTGAGATGGACTTCCTACATGTTTAACCCCTTTCCAGACTAAACTGGAGTCGGTCTAGCTGACGTCCATTAACTGCAAGGCACCAGTGCAGGGTCTAGTGAAAATCTGTGGACTGTTCTTTGGCACCAGCAACAAATCACTCTAGACGTGTCTTTTTGGTTCTTTGTCTTTGGTGTGTCCTCCTTCCTTTTTTTTTTTTTCCCCTGATTTAGACCAACCCAGCTATGAACAAGGAGAAGCAAGGGTCACACAAAGGCGAAGAAGTGCATGATTGGCTAGTTCTCCTTCCCTGGCATGTGTTGGGAGTAGTTGAAACCTTTTCTGACCTTCTGATTTAGCAGTTTATATACTTCAGAGTAATGCGGGCCATAGATGGGATGAAAATTTGTCTGGGGAAAAAAAAATCGGCCGATTTTTGGATTGTTAGTGTGGTAATCGGTCGGCCGTTTTTTAGTGTTTTATTTTTTTCCCTTTTCGATTATCAGTCCTGCTGGAAAATAATCTGCAAAATTTGTCGTTCTGCTGATTTTCGCATCAATGATGGACAGATCTGCCGATCTTTTTCCGATATTTTTTTTTTTTTTTTAAATGCGCATGAGCAGTCACATGAAAGAAGGAAAAAAAATTGAATATGAATAAGAAGAAAAAAAAAAAGAATTTCAGTCCTATATTTTATATGTGACATTTAAAAGTTTATCCACATTGTATCTATTTGTATCCAAATAGGAACATCTGTATCTGAAATGGATACAAATAGATACAATGTTGCAACTTTTTCTTCTTTTTATTCATATTCTATTCTTTTTATTCATTTTCTATTTCTTCCTCTTCTGCATATTCTATATAATTGCCAGCCGTAGATGGGACGAAAATCAGCCAACTTTTTTTTACCAATGGTGGTAACGTCGGCTCATTGAACAACCGATTTTTCATTTTTCTAACGAAAAAAGCGGCCGGTTTTCTCCCAGTCTATGGCCTGCATAAGCTAAAATGTAGTTTTACATCTTTTTTTTTTTTTTTCTTTGTAAAGGCACAATATTTTTGAATAAGGTGACTGTCGCTTCACACTCTCCTCCAAGCTGAACCATCCATGTCAAGTTGTCATCTTTGTATGTAACGGCATGGCAAGAGCTGTTACACTAAATTGACTATTCTGCGTAAGTCAGTAGTCCATTGTACATAAGTGGCATTCATATTTCCTCATACCATACTTATACGGTCTTTGAGTAGCTGCCCACTTTAATTCCTGTGATCAGACGTGTAAAGCTTCCGTCTTGATGTGTACCGGACACATTCTTTAACCTCATTTTGACACCTCGCCAGTTCTAGTTTACGGTCCAATCCTGGTAGGGTGGCTTTGAGACACCTGAAAGCTTTTTCTTTTTCTCAGCGATTTATAGTGGTGGGGTTAAGAGGCCAGCATACTTGTGCTGAGTTTCTTTCAGCCAAGTAACACAATACCCACAACAAATGGTAATGAGTATTTCAGCTATGTTGGTGTGCCGGAGATCTTCTTTTGTGAGCTTGCTTTCTTCTTCTTTTTTTTTTTTTTTTTTTTTGGTCAGACTGAGTTTTCGGTGTGAAATGGTTGCTGTTGCTCAGGTGTAGAGATCATAGATTCCAATGACTGGACAGAATGCCTTTTTAACTGCTCCTAGTATTGTCTGTATCGGTGCTGACCATGGACTGCGCTCCCTCCCAGCTGGCTAAGAGATGCTGTAATGACTAGAATTGATGAACCAGCTTCACCGCTCCGAGACCGGTCTTTTAGGTTTTTGGGTCAGATCCAGCCGTGCCTAGAGTAGAGTAAATATCTTAAATCAAAGAAGCTATAAAGTTTTACTGCTGTCGGTCTTCTACATTTTATTTGTAGAACATCTCCTGACTACAAGGCAGCTCTGCAAGGCGTCCTTGTTGTTTTCCCAGATTTGTAAAATGCAACCAGACCTGAAACTGAGGACATTTTGGTAGGACCAGGGGCGGATTGACCATTTGGAAACTTGGGCACTGCCCGAGGGCCCAGGGTCAGTAGGGGGCCCCATGAGATGCCCCTGGTACCTTTTTCATAGGCTTTTTTGAGTTTGGGCAAGGACACAGGGGCCCCATGATCCCCTATTGCCCGGGGGCCCCATGAGTTGTCAGTCCACCCCTGGGTAGGACTGCTTCTCTGATGGTCCTGTGCTGTGCAACCATACCTGTTGTGTAATCTAATGCGGTGTTCCTCAAATGTTGGTCTATGGACCACTGATGGTACACTGTTCATGTGTTGGGTGATCACATGCTGTTTTCTTGTCTACTTTTAAAGTGAACTTTCCCTTTGCCCATACAGTCATTTTCAGCTGAGCTCTAGGCAGATTTATTTATTTCAGATACTTATACAGCACTGTCAATTTACATAGAGATATATATATATATATATTACATTACATTCACATCAGTCCCCAACCCTCAAGGAGCTTACAATTTTAAGGTCCCTAACTCACATTTGTACATACATACTAGGGCCAATTTAGACAGGAGTCAATTGGGTTATCAACATGTCTTTTATAGTGTGAGAGGAAACCAGAGTACCCAGAGGAAACCCACGCAGGCACAGGGAGAACATGCAAACACAGGAAGTGCTGTGGTTGGGTTTCAAACAAATGACCCTAGTGCTGCTAGGTGGGAGAGTTAACCTCTTAGCCACTGTTCTGCCCCAATTTAAAAAAAACAAAAAAACTACTTCTTAAAAATGTTCTCTTTCCTCCTCCTACCTATCTTACACGACAGTGTAAACGGAAAAAAAAGTGCACTTGCCTGGTTTTGATCTGCTCAGGTCCAGTCATGTCATCCTGCAGCTCTGTGTAAGGGAACATTCCACAGTACTTGTGAATTTTAGGAGCCATGATGTCACCCATGGCCCTACCTGTCTCTGCAGCAGCAGCTCACTGACACGGGTAAGCTGGAGCTGCAGGATCTTCCTTTTTCAGTCTGACGACATTAGCAACTCTCTTGCAGTTAGCAGCAGCATTGTGAGCCTGGCGTGTAAGCTCCTTCTGCTGGCCATTGGGCCTATTAGATAGGCAGCTGTTTGTTGATTTCTGCTGAATTTGCTGATATATGGGCCTTGGATGGCCCTGTAGACACCAACTGGCTCGAAAAACTTACCCTTGAATATTGAAGGCAATGGGCAGAAAATTCTTGAGATGGCCAGAGATGGGTTAAAATTCTGAAGGGATAGGTCACATTTTGATCTGTCTATGGGCGTTCCCATTCCAGAAGAGTGACTGCAGCCAATCAGATGCAGTCATTATTTGGGAATTTTAGACAGCCAAGGGTGCTGCAGCTGTCAGAATGCAATATCCAGCATGGGACATTCCTCCATCCACATGGTTTAGCATGAAAAAGGAATGAGAGATGTATGCAGGGCTGAAAGAGGAATCCAAGTGTGAGTGTAGATTCCTCCATCCATGATGTTTGGGCAAGCCACACACAGTTGGCTATTGTAGTTAGACAGCTGGAACCCACGGCTGTCTGAATATCCAAGCAGTGACTGCATCTGAGAAGATTCGGTCAGTGTTCCGGTGCTTAATTTTCCAACTGGCTCAGTTGATGTTAAAATCGACTTTTGATACCACCAGGGCTTGAATTTTGGCTATTGCTGTGGTGTCACCTAGTAAGAGGACCTCTAGTTAAACAAAAAACAAAAACAATTTCCAACAGTAAACACAAAATTATTTTTTTTACCATTAAAGCTGAACTCCACCCAAAAGGGGAAGCTCTGTTTTTCTGCCTGAACCCCCCCCCCCCTCCACTGCCACATTTTGGGGCTTTTTTTTTTTGGGGGGGGGGGTGGATACCTGATTTGACCATTACCCGCTTCCGGGCCAGATCGCCGTGCTGATCTGAGCCGGAAGTTCAGCTCCCCCTCCTAACCACTGGAGCCTTCTGGGACACTTCACAGGTCTCAGAAGACTGCAACCCACCCGCTTCGCGCATACGCAGTAGGAGCGGCTTTGAAGCCACAAAGCTTCACTTTCAGCTTCCCTTACTGAAGATGCCAGTACCCGAAGCCAATTGAATCGGCTCAGGTGAGAACATTTCTGGACCCCCGGGACAGGTAAGTGCTCTTACAGTATTTTTATAGCTGCTGACTTTAAATTTTTTTACAGGGGAGCCTGGAGCTCCTCTTTAGGCCAGATATGCTGAAAAATAGTTTTTTGGTTTACATACATTATAATTTCTTATGTTTTTCTAATTCCGAATTTTGAGTATCCATCTTTCTTTCTTTTTTTTACTAATGGGAACCAGACAAGCTTTGTCTTGCAAATAAATTCAGGAAGCAAGCAAATTTTATTACTCAAATGTGTTCATACAAGGCTGGTGTGGATACGGGATGCGCACACCTGTCAAACCCATGGTGTTACATGTAGTATCTTCCTTTCCCTGAGTTTTGGATTCGTGGTTATGGGCCCTTTTACACTGATCAGTTTTTGATGTGCTTTTGGGGTTTTGAAAAGTGGGGGGGGAACAAAATGCATGAAAAATGTTCCCTTTAAATCCAATGAAACTCTTTGCAGTAATGTGCTGCAGGCGTGGTGCGTTTTTTAAAAATCCTGCATGCTGCGAAAATGGTGCATGTTTTGAAAAGCGCACCTCCCCAATGTAATGAATGGGAAAACTCCTCAAAGACGCACTGTGGTTGCACAAGTTAGATTTTTTTTTTTCCTTCGTTTAGGTATAAGAAAAAAAAAATCTGTTCACTTCTGAAGTTTTGAACTTGCTAGGAAATTTTATTTATTTTTTTTTGTTTCAGGTACTTGTATAGCTCCGTCAATTTACACAGCGCTTTACATATATATTGTACATTCACATCAGTCCCTAACCCTCAAGGGGCGTACAATCTAAGGTCCCTAACTCGCATTCATACATATACATACTAGGGCCAATTTAGACAGGAACCAATTAACCTACCAGCATGTCTTTGGAGAGTGGGAGGAAACCGGAGTGCCCGGAGGAAACCCACACAAGCTCAGGGAGAACATGCAAACTCCAGGCAGGTGGTGCCGTGGTTGGGATTCGAACCAACGACCCCAGTACTGCCAGGCAGAAGGGCTAACCATTTAGCCACTGTGCTGCCCGGTCATGACAAGTCAGTTCCCTAGCGCCCCCTCACCCTCCATTTTTGCACGTCCTAGTCTTCTCTTCTGAGAGTCGTATTACTTTCTGCTGGGCTAGATCTTCTGCTCCCCTCGCCTCCACATTTACCTTTAGAGTAGGAAAGAATGAAAGGGAAAATTATGAGTGACCGTTCTGAGTCTGCCGGGACTGTTGACCTCACATCATAGATGGTGGCACCCAGCAGCAGTCTCAGGGCTTCTAGATATCTATACAAGGGAGGCTTTTACAGGTACGTGCAAAATGTCACATAGTAATTTTGTTGAAATGAATGGTCTACCAAAAAGGGCTCTTCGAAGCTGAATTCCAGGTATGAATTTTATAGAGTAGTTATTAGTCCACTTTCAGTGTATATATGTAAGTGTTCTACCTGTGGACCTCTTTGCGATTACTGCTATCTTCTAGGTCCCATGATGCTTTCTTGGCATGGGTGCCATTCCTAGAACACCTAACATTTTCCTCAATGAATGCAAGGCATTCTCAAATTGGATGAGGTGGAGATTGTGGCATAACCACCCTGCCTGTCCACTTCATACAATCAGAGAATGCTTTGTATTCATTTAGAAAGTTGCAAGGTGTTTTATGAATGGTGCTCATGCCGAGCTAGCGACCCCCTGTAGTTTCTATGCAGAAGGCCAGCCGCTTGGCATGGGACCTGGAAGATGGTGATTTCTGTAGTAGCTGAAACATTTTTAGTTTGCTTTTCAGCTTCCCCCGCAAATCCCACTGGTATGGCGCATATGTATTTTATATTGGTCCAAGCTGGACCGGTGTAACTATGCAAGCACATCTATAACTGGAGTTCAGCTTTAAAGTGCCCATAGATTTATCGGCTAGATTGGTTGTTGGTGGTCTATGGGACAACACCTAGCAGCACTGAACAAGCGTTCAAGGAGACCAAAATGACTGGGCAGTCTAGAAAACTTTGCTCAATTAAGGCTAATTCTGGGGCCGGTACGGCCTGCCCGTCGTCCCAAATGGGAGAACTTCTCATTAGGTGTTTAATAGGACGTGAGGTGGCCCACTTTGGTCCAAGTGTTCTGTAATGTGCTTGATTGCTTGTAGTTTTGCTTGGCATCTTCGAATACACTCTAGTTTTCTTTGCTGTCCCAGCTATGAAGTTTTCTCTGTTTTACGAGGGTGCTGGTAGATTTGTATAGATGAAGGTCACAAGAAGGGCAGACTTGATTACTCTGAATGTGTGAAACTGCACCAAAGGCATTTTTCGCCTCCTTGTCCCTGTAACCCTCCAGTGGCTCCTAAATTGTAAGGAACATCCATTATCACTTATGTATACACCCTTGCCTGAAGGACAGTTAAGATGGCCTTTTATGAAAATGGAATATTCAGATTTATTTTTCAAAGTTCTTTGGAGTGTATCGGAACTTTTTTCTGTCCAGTTGGCATTTTTCTCTAATAATGGCACTGTAATACGCTGCAGTCAGCCTTCTCCAGCCTGTGATGGCCAAGAGTGGAAAACAAGTGATTGATGTGGCGTAGGTACAGGTTGAAAAAAGACACAAGTACATCTTTTTCAGGCAATAGAAAACCTCTACATATTTACTGGCCACTTTTGTATTAGGTACACCTTGCTGGTGCTAAGACAATATCTCCCCCAACATTACAACACCAGCCTGAACCGTTGATGCAAGGCTGGATGGATCCTTGCTTTTATGTTTATGCCAAATTTTGACCCTACCATCTGAATGTTGCAGCAACCAGCCTGCCTGTTTCCTCTTGACCTCAAGGCATTTTTGTCCACACAAGTGCCGCTCACTGGATATTTCTCTTTTTCGGACACTAGAGCTGGTTGTACGTGACAATCGAAGTAGATCAACAGTTTTTGAAATACTCAGACCAGCCTGTCTGGCACCAACAACCATGCCGTGTTCAAAGTCACTTAAATCCTCCTTTCTTCCCCATTTTGATGCTTGGTTTGAACTTCAGCAAGTTGTCTTCACCACGTCTAGATGCCTAAATGCATTGAGTTGCTGCCATGTGATTGGCTGATTAGCAATTTGTGTTACGAAGCAATTTAACAGGTGTACCAAAAAAAAAAAAGTGGCCAATGAGTGTATAATATACCTACAGAGGAAGGCAAAAAAGCCACTGACGCATGACCCAATTTGCTAGGAGAAAAAGGCGGGCTGACACTGTATCCTACAGACACAGCTTAACATAACTGTGTTTGCTGTGCGGTAGAGTGACTCCCAATCTGGGTACATCTGTTTCCCAATGTCCTTCCAGGAGCCCTGCGTCTTGCCCCTGCATTTGTAATGCATATTCCTGGGGTTGTAAAGATTGGGGTGTGCCTGGACCTTATGGATATAGGAAAGCTTTTGTTAGGACGCAAAAACACTTGTCATGAGTTGCAGGTGCTTCCATTGGGAAGTCTCTTGGGCCAAAAACCCTCAACGTAGCTCCAAAAATAGAAGAAAAAGATGCAGCCGCAGGGTTTTTTTTTTTTTCCATGCAATTGCTTTGTCCTGATTGGTGGTTTTGGGAGACATTTTTAGTATTGACAATTTTATTCCAGCAGATGCTAAAAGTGTGTGGTAGGCAGCAAGTAGGTTGTTCCAGAATTATTAGTAGAGGTGTTGTAGGTTCACCAGATTGCAGACAAACGCTTGGTGGGGTGTGCATGTCCACTACACCTAACACCTGGATGAAAAACTGATTTGCTGATTTAGGCATCATTCACACGGGTGCTGAGACCTGTGAATCGGTACTTTTTCTTATGCAGTGCAACATGCGGACAGCCCATGTAAGTGTAGGGGAACGCAGTGCCTACATGGACGCAACCACTCATCCTAACTTGACAGGCGTGTGGTAAGGGTGATCTGCTCTGGACATAGCGTGCATTCAGGGCTGCTAGCCCACATGTCTGTCAACCAAGCGGCTGTCCTTGCTGCCACTGCCCCCCATAGACTTGAATGAGCTGCCCACATACTGCTCCTTGCAACTCCACCCACATAAACCAATGGCCAATTTGGTGTTTACGGGCCTTGGCACCTGTGTGAATGAGGCCTTCATTCTTAGGGTATCTGTATGCATCTCAAGCTGTGACTCTATGTCCTTGAAAGATAAAACGTTCTCTTGTTCTGATTTTTGTTGCATGTAAAGTGCTGATAAACAATTTGTGCTCCAAATTTTCCATCTTTTTTTGTGCTAGCAATGGAACCCCCCCAGGCCATGTAGAGGCTGCACCCATCTCTTACATTGTTTTGGTTTCTAGTAATCTGCAGGAAGAAAGACCGAAATCCCCCCACGGAGGACCTGTTTTCTGACTCGGCTCACATTCCTGGCATTCTGGCAGCTGGGGCCGTCCTCTACCCTGGAGTGTCAACAAGCAGGTCAGCCCAGCCTTCGGATCACACCTCTCTGCTAGCTGGGCCCTGCCCGAGTGCTGTTTTGTTACCAAACACTGGCATTATGGCAGATATTGCACACTATACTTAAAAAGGATTGTCCAACCCCAAAATTAGTTTTTCCGCTTTGGCCAAATGAGGGTTGTTTTTATTTAAAGTGACTCTGTACTGGCACGCTAAACCACAAGCAAGCACAGCTTGGAGCAGATGGCCAGGTAAGGCATTTCAGCTAACCTTTTATAATTGGTCCTCTGAATGAAGTGTAGAGCATGAGGTCACCACCCTACTTCTCTATCTTGTTCAATCGGAGAACGCTTTGCGTTCATTCAGAAAATGAAAAGCATTCTCTGAATGACACCCATGCGAAATGGCTAGCCACCTGTGTTTTAGAATGCAGCAGAGCAACCGATCGGTAAGGGGCCCTGTAACAAGTGAACGTAACAAGAGTAGCGTCTACGTACGTGATTTCTAGGTTCCAGGGGTATTTGCCAGCTATGGTGTATATAGTTATGTTGGTCCAAGCTGAACTAATGTAACTGTGTATAAAATAACCATACCTGGAATCCTAGATGCACCATGGACCAGCCCATATTTTAGGAACAAGAAAACCTCTTTGCACACGATTTACTTTTATAGAAGCCTTAAGTACTGTCCAAGCTGGACTGATGTGTATCAAGAATCCACCTGGAATTCATCTTGATTCAGCAATCTTCACTTTGCTGCCCTTTCTGGAGCTACGCAGCCTTGCTTTGCAAAATGTCCTCAGTAGGTCCTCTCCAGTTGTGATGGGGCCACACAGTGGAAATCGCTGGATTGAGGACCAAGGGCAGCAGAACATTGGTGGGCTTCATGCATTCAACCAGGGCTGCATTTAAAGGTATAGTTGTCCTTTAACCCTAAAATTATAGAAGAGGTGGATAACTCCATACTTCTTAAATGCTGACAAATCTTTAATTCTAACTTTATGGGGACAACAACCAGTAGCCACCCTTTCCCAATGGTTACGCAATGTGGACGATCTATGCCTCATAGAAGAATTAACACATATTGCCAGGGGTTCTACCGACAAACACTCTTTTAAGAAATTGTCCGGCTGGTTCGAGTTCGAAACCACCCCTGTCTTTTATGACACAATTTCAGACCTCTGACTCTTATCCATATTGACAAAGTGGTCATTTGTTGCTTATTCATGGCCCACTTCTATTTCATGATTGGTATTTGCTGCAGAGTGCCTGTTCCCCTTCTATTTCCCTGGCCTTTCTTTTTCTCCTGGTCTTTTCTCTCTTCCCACTTCTTACTAATCTTTGTAAAAACTGAAAATTATGCTGTCCATGTGAACTGTAATGCATTATGCCACAGACCTGGCCTTTGGGTAACTAACTACATTATGTATGTAAGATCCATGTTTAACTGGGATGTAACCCATCGTGGCATTGTGCTTTCATGCCCACAAGAGCTTTTTCTTGCCACATTTTGTATTCTTCTTTCGACTTTGTTTTTTAGTTTTGTTAACTTATTTAATTTTGTTTGCAATAAAAAAAAAAAATATATATGGTCTTGGTCTTCGGAAACTTACTTGTTTTCCATTGGACAACACCTCTACATGGTAACAGTCTAGTAACAGAAGATGCTTTTCTTTCCTCACCAGAGTTGAGGGTAATAATTTTGCCATGCAGGTGGTGCAGCTCTACGTCCAGTAAAAATTATGGAACATCTTGGCAGTCAGAAGTAGGGGCAAATCTCTCTCTGCCTGACATGAGCGCAACAAGTCTATGATCTGATGCCGTAGAATCAGCCTAGGTGATGCAAGATGATGGTTGTTGCCATGAAGATTTTTAAATTGTGCCGCCTTCCTGAGCTTCTCACACAGCAGTTAATAGAAAAGGGCGGTAGACGCTGTGGGGATGATGCATGGGAAAGTGCGCATTCATCAGACTAGCCGTCTCTAGAACGTGTCTAACCAGAGAGATCACATTTTCAGACTTGTCAATTCAAGTATGATCCTCCTGCTGGCTGTAAGCAGGAAAAGAAATGAGAGAGGGCTCTTTTTTTGCTGAGCAGCAACTTTTATAAACCAGCTGCAAGGTTTGACAAATGATTTAAAGGCTGATCTTCCCAAGTATTGCGACAAAGTATGGCTTCTTAGAATGGGTACGTCGTACATTGAGCAGTGGGGTTTTTTTATTTTTAATTTTGAAGGGGTGAATGTTTTTGTAAAAAAATTTGTACAAGTTTCCCAGTACACTTGATGGCTTGATGAAAGAACTTCAAAACTTCAAAATTTGCCTTTTAACGGTCAAGTTTGGACTTTCCAAACGAAAACCACATTCACTGTTAGAAATTTCATCCTGCTCCCTTTTTTTTTTTTTTTTTTTTTTTTTTTTTTTGCATTTCTTATCACTTCAGTCGAAAACGAACGTTGATTTGACCCCACTAACCATCTGAAAATCAAATGTTTGTAAATGAAATATTTTGCAAGTAAGTCCTGTGTGTGGCCAGCTTTAGTCCTTCTAATTCATGTGACGGTCAAAGTGCTTAGGGTCTTCTGTCCTTCATGCAGGCATAGCTGTGGTGCACCCACAGCACTTCACTGCTTCTATGAAATCTTGGGAACACCAGCGTCTATGATGGATTCTTATCTGCCCAAAATTCTTTCTTTTCAAGCAATACAACTTTGTCAAAGACCTCCCCAGTCAGTGATTGGACAGTGAAGGAGCAGAAGCATGTTCATGTTATCACTCCTAGGCGTTGTACTCCTCAGATCCCTGTTTTATGTAAAACCAGATAGACTTACAGTGCTGCTTCTTCTTCTGCAGTCTTAAAATACTAAAGGTCAGGGGTGGACTGACAACTCATGGGGCCCCTGGGCAATAGGGGATCATGGGGCCCCTGTGTCTTTGCCCAAACTCAAAGCCTATGAAAAAGGTACCAGGAGCATCTCATGTGGGGCCCCCTACTGATCCCGGGCCCTTGTGTAGTGCCTGAGTTTCCAAATGGTCAGTCCACCCTGCTAAAGGTTCAGATTATTTGCACAGAGCATCCCCAATCCTCCTTTTCTTGAGTCACTCCTAGTGCTTCTGGTCCCTTAACCCTGCTGGTGGATGCCCCCCAGAGCAAGCTGCTTGCTCTGGGGGCACTAGTGTGTGCTCTCTCCTGAACTGCCTCTTTGTATCTATAAGACCCACAGAGCTTGGCCCTGTCCCTGCTCTCTCCTCTCTGGCTGTGATTGGCAATGGCTCTGTCTGCTGTTTCAGCCAATGAAAAAGGAAAGTCCCTGGAGAGCTTCTACTCTT